>NC_039248.1:5190889-5490889 GCF_003368295.1 Carassius auratus | reverse complement strand
CATCGCTTCATAAGGTTACGGTTCAACTTTAATGTTGGGTATAGTCATTGTACAGTAACTGTCAGGGCAAGGCTTAGGTTTCTTTGTTAGTTGTTTAGTCCAAATGTTTTTTGTTTTTTCTTTCTTTCATTTTTGCACACTGTAGCTAAAAGACTCATGAGTATTCTTTGAATAAAAACACAAACACACTCCAATTCATCCTGATATTTCCAGAGGAAGGTCTTTGTACGGACACAGCATGCACAAAGATCTAACAGTGAAAAGCCACTTAAAAATCAAATAACCAAGACTCCAACTTCTAGACTAACTTCTGACTTTTTTACTTCTAATACTGCAGTGATGGATATTGCGGAGTGTTATTTTATCTCATTCTCTTCAAGCCACTCAATAAATATAAGCTATATTTTATGAACCGCAATGACAAATGTTTTTCATCCATAACAGAAGATAAACCATGACATTACTCCCTGATTCAAGACATTAATACAAAACTAAGTGACAACTCTGTCTCCCTCCTCCTCTTCCCTCACACACTTGCTGTTACTCCATTCTTCAGACAGATGAGCCTCTCATTTATAAGCTCCCAAAAAAAAAGAAAAGAAAAAAGTTGCTTTTGTCTATGAATGACAGCGATATTATTTTCTCTGGGTCTGCATGCTCTAATCTGCCTTTCTTACCGGAATTGATTTATTCAGATGTGTATCAAGCTGAGCCATCTTTGAATACTTCAATAATGTTCCTTCCCCTCCCTCTGCATTTCTGTTCTATTTCTCTTTGTTTTATTCATAGGCAAAATCAGCAGCAGTCATGATCACAGCATAAATGCGTGGCTTATTCTTTCACCTTCCATTGTAGGTTTTTTATTTTTTCTTATTGCATCTCCATTTTATGCCTGACCTGCTTTTATGCAGCAACATCAGAGATCTGGATTTGCATTCAGCTTTGACAAGTACCCGTGAAATCTACTATGGCCTTCAAAAACTTCTCATCTTTTTATCTGCGTCAACCCTTACACGTTGGTATGAAGAGTGGAATGCTCTGATATATAAAGGACTGTGTTGTGTGCTTTTAACTGCAAAAGACTGATCGGGCCACTTGTGAATATTATGGACATGCTTGTACATTTAAAACTCTGCACTCCAAAAATTTATTATTTGGGTGAGCGTGCTTAAATTGTGGACAGTACATGGACATATACAACAGCACTTAAGTTTAACAAGTATCTTGTCAATCCAGTCCAAAACATGGTGGAAACTGAGAACAAAAAGCAATGGTTATGGCCAACAAATTTAGCCAACTCGTACAAATTTAATATGCAAATTACAAAGTAAAAGGCCTTTTAGTGTAATTCTGAAAAGGCTGTGGTACACATCTTTTTGTTGACAGATTTTTATTAAGTAAATAAAAGAACTGTTAAACTGAAAGTCTAAAATATGAGACATCAGGCTTTTAAAGAATGTTTATATTATATCTCTCACTCATCATTATATTAAATTGCATTACATGTTTTTCCACCAAAAAAAAAAAAAAATGGAAAGAAAAATAAAGCTCTCATCATAGAACATCATCTTACTAAGACATAATATAAGGAGAGTGACAACAATATTAATATGTATTTTATTTAAGTTCTCTTAAATAAAATAAGTCGCTCGGCTCGTCTCATCCCCATTATAAGTAGACATCCCCATTACTGCTGACTGGCTACAAGTTTGTTTTGGTACTCGGCCTGACGCTGTTTTCTAAAGAGTTTTTGAAAAAATACAGACCGCACCTTTAAATAGTCTGTTAAATACTTTTGATGTGATTTTAAAATTGAACTACCTTCTAATCTTATGTCCTTTTAAAGCATACATACTATACATGCTGGTTAGCAGGTGAATACATGGGCTGTTGAAGACACAGTCTGTTGTCTGATTTGCCCTTGCCTAGAACCATTCCTTGCTTAAATCATTCATATTTTGTCCTGAAGAGAGAAAGGAAGGGGGATAGAGAGATAAAGACAAACCCTGAGGTCTACAGGCATGGTGAAGTCAAGATTTATAGTCATACGAGAGCTATATAAAACTCAATAGTCACAGTCGGGTCAAGTTGACAGATGAGAACACAGACACGCAGAATCAGGTTAGATATACCTTGAGGGAGTCATCGGATCGGTTTGTCTTTTATTGCTGGCCTGAATGCAGGCAGAGCTGGGACAAACCACAGATGCACTCTTGTGGTTTGGAGGTGCATGGCCCGTCTGTACAACTGCAATAGAATCTAAAACACAAGAGTAAAGTGCATTCCGAGTCTTTACCGCAAAGGTGCATTCAACATATTCAGATTAAGCTGTCGGGAAAGCTTACTGTGATTTATGATGATTCTAAATTGTATTTATGACATGTTTTCTTTTAGAATTAATTTATCTCTATGCAATGTAATGAATATGTCAAATTATGTTTTATACTTGCAGGGTCATTTATACTATGTAGTACATTTTCATGTGTGCATTATATTAGATAATATTAACCTCACACTTTTAAATTTTCTTTAATCATAATATCATAATTAACTTTTTATTCTTCAATGCCACACGAGCCTTCAGAAATCATTCTTTAAATTGGTGTTGTTCATGTAACATTTCTTATTATTTTTAATGTTTACAACAGTTGTGCTACTTAACATTTTGTGGGAAACCATGATAATTTTCAGGATTTCCAATGAATAGAAATTTTCAAGGTACAGCTTTATTTAATTTGAAATATTTTTTTAAATATGTCTTTCCTGTCACTCAGTCAATTTAATGTGCCCTTGATTAATAAAAGGCATTACTTTCTTTCAAAAAAGAAATAGAAAATCTTACCGACCCCAAAATCTTAAACAGTAATGTGCTGTTTGACAAACTTTTCCAAATGCATGTTAAGTGTAGTGTCAGAATATACAAATATGCAATGTGATTTCAGCACTAAATGAAGGAGAAACTCCAGCATTACCTACCAATTTAAATGTATACATGTAACAGACATGACTGCCCCAAAGCTATTGGCTGCCTCTGATCTGCATAAAGTTTTTGTCCGTCCTACCTCTCTTTCTGCACAGTGGACATGTACAGTATAGCCAATAAATGCAGTCAATCCCAGTCAGCCTGTGACTGTAAATGCAGCCTAGCATATTCATTTTGTAAAAGTTACAGTTCAAAATGCATTGCACAACAGAAGCGACCCTTTAAATAGTCAATTTATATTCACCAGATAACACAAATCTTTCCGTTCATACCAAATACGAGCATACTTCCCGGAAAGACGTTTTCTTTATGCATGTGTTGCCGTCACTTTCATAGCAGCATTACAAAAGTTTTCAATTAACCACATGGCTCTAAATAAGTACTTTAAAGGTCAAGTTCAGCCAACCAAACGTACAGTATTCCAGGAATGAAAGCAAATATCTTTCCAGTTAAATAAAAGAGATCTAGAGAAAAGCCCAATTAAAGGAGCTCATCTTTAGAACACAATAGGAGTGCCGACAATGTGGGATGAGGACGCCGGAGCTCTGTGTGCACAGCGAAGTGAAAGACAAAGGCCTCTTTAGCCACAATTAGAATATGGCCTTCTTGAAGAATTAGTGGAGGAGAATCTTTTAACGGACTACAGTCTCCCATTGGCAGTTATATTAGTGCTGTAACAAAGACAGTCTTGGGAGCCCTGTTTTCAGTCTGTTAATTAAATTGTGTGGGAATTGTTGTGCTGAAACAGTCTTGAAGTAGGCGACTGGCGGTGTTAGACAGTAACAGACATGTGAGTTGACACTGCAGGTTACACAACAAAAGAAACTAAAAAACGCCTTCTCGCTCACGACAGGCGTCCAATCATACAGAAGTCTGTATGCTTACATTCCCCCGTCTGAGCAAACACTGACACACACCATTAGCTCAAACCCTCTTCCGTTCTTTGTCTTCACCTCTGAGCTGTCTCAAAGAACCACGGATTCCACTCCTCGCCGAGATCCTCGTACAATCCTAAAAAACCTGCTGCTATTGAGCAGAGCTTCGGCCCTATCCCACCAGCTCAGAAGTGCATTACTGCACAGCTGGATGGAGAGCAGGGAACACAGAGTGCTCTGACAGGACATGCAATGACCCGGTCGGATCTATGAGCCTGGGAAACGTCTACAAAGGGAAAAGAGACAGGGAATGAGAAAGAGGATAAGTCTGAGGCTTAATGCTAATGAAGGATTAAATCCACCCATTGACTGCTGTTAAAATAATTAGAAAAAAGTCAAATAGAACATTAAAGTGCAGCAGTAATCTGATAAAGCAATGCCAGCTGTACTCTGATCTCTGAAATCAGGTTGTGTCATATTTTTGTCTTTAATATAACCAGGTAATTTATCTTTTAATCAATGCCACACAAAATATTCTTTGCACTTTGGAGTAACAGATCGCCAATGGTTTTTATGATCAACTTATTTCACAGTATTTTTGGGAAATGTGGCCATGTCACTGTATTTATTGAAAGAAGACTTGTAATGCTCAGCCTACGGTCGTGGGTATACACAACTAACGGTTGTTCTGGGTCCTCCTAAGTGCTGATTAGACGTTGTATTTGGTTTTAGTGTTTGTTCAATATTCTTATCTAGCAAAAGTAGTAGAAGTTTTGTTATTAAATCATTTAACTACTTTGCATTGAGTGGCTGTTGCCATTTACTTGTTTGTATTTTTTTGTTTTATTAAATATCATTATGTCAGTTATTTTAAGAATTTGAGTTATGGGAGTTGCCATGTTTGAGATTTTCTTTGAGATTTTTTTACTGTCTCTATGGTTACATGCGGGAAAAGCAAAGGGACTTGATTTTATTTTTTATTTGTTCATGCAGTGTCAGACTGCTGAAGAGGACAGTTTGAGAATCACACCTGATATGTTATCTGATACAGTACCCAATATGTTTATAGAGAAATCTGTAGGTTTCAGGAAGTTGGTCATTTACTGTGGTAGGTAAGGTAAGTGGTGAGCAAGCTGACAAAAGTTTAAGAATCTGGTCAAGCATATAGCTCTTTATAATGATTGGAATACCTTTCTGAAAGTAGCCAAAAGTATTAGCCTATGTCTGTCAGGGTTGTTAAAAACAAAACTAAAGCAGAATCTAGAGAAAACATGCAATGCAGAGCAGAGCGGCACTGAAGTGAATCAATGGATATTGAATTTGATTGACTTTAAAGGTTTGATGGAGCCCTGCATCCATATCCTGAGAACAAACACCAACTGGGTGTGACAGGAGAGGAGAGCTATGAACAGTGTGTGCTTTGCTTATTCTGTTCTCAAGCTGATGGGCAGATAATTATGAATGACATGTTGCTTCATTCAGCACTCGCTCGTGGAATGAAACACAGAGAAGTATGCAAGCTCATGTGTGACAATTAATTTAGAAGTTTGACGGGACACGCAAGAGTGGAAGAAGAAAAGTACATATGCCGGAGACTGGAAACGGCACTGGCTTCGATGATCAAGAGTTTGGTAGTGCTGTATAAGTTAATGAATGTTGATCGGTAACTCTCTGACGCAAACAAAATAATAAAGCAAACAAAAACAATTATGGTTAAACGCCTGAAATAGTAATTATAACACACACACACACACACACACACACACAGACAAATATTTTGTGTCCCTGTGCTCTAAACAATGCATTATTGGTTGGGTTTCTAACAATAATACCTTGCATGCAATATAAGTGACATACAGGATGATGCATGTTTTCCCAGTATGCATTGCAACTGCTGGTTTTCTAATTAGTGGTGCTTGCTAAGGCAGTTATCACTATTATTATTGCTTACCCCTGCGGGATAACCCAGAACACCCTAGAAACAGCATAAATTAGTTAAAAACCTCTTAGCACACCGCAACTGTGTAGCAACACACTGGCAAGTACCCAGAACATTCTAGCATCTCCGAAAAAAAAATTTTGGGCAAGCATGCACAAAATATTGTTTTATTTTGACACTATTTTAAATGTGTTTATATTTTATGGACTATTTTATCTTTGCATTAATAAAAAAATTTATATATGTTGTTTTCTCATTTTACACCTGCTCCACTACAGGTTAAACGAGTTTTGCAGACATGTAAGACTCCCAAGACTCTTATATTAAACATATGGCTCAAATGTCATTTGTATTGCCTTGAACACGTTAAATATCACTACTAATGTGCATTTAACATAAATATGAACAGTTCTGTGGTAGATTTCCGTCACATGAACAAATCAAACAGTTTTTCAGAACGCTTCAACTGATCAGGCCAAAAATTGATCAAATTATTTTATATTTTTTAAAAGATTAAAGTTTACACGAATAGTCCATTCAACCCATTGCGTGTTCCATAGTGTTTCTCTTTTGATTTGATTCAGATTCGCGATTCACAAAACGAGTTCTTCAGACCGCTTTACGAGCCCGCGTGGCAGGTAAATGTAAAAGAGTCGACTCAAATGATTCATTCAAACGATTCATTCGCGAAACGGACATCCGCGAGCAGATTGCATTTGTGATTCAGTCTCAAAAGTAACGAATACGTCTGGATTAAGTATTAAGCATTAAGTAGAGTAAAAGTCAACAGAAACATTTGTCCTCAAGTAAAGTTGAACTGTATTATTTTGTCAGAGCTAATGACTTGAATAGCCAAAGCAAACAATGTAGGCTATTTCCTTTACCGCCGGAGGTAAAGGAAGTCTCTTGCACTCTTGATGATGCTGTATTACACGGTTTGGTACCCGCTACACCCTCTACAGCCAATCCGCGCCGCCGAAGCGTGTGCCCACCTCTCACCTTCATCATCACCATCATCGTCCTCATCCTCACAGTCAGAGCCAGACACCAACCGAACAAGACACTGTCAGACAGACTTCATATAGGAAGAGAGAGACAGAGAGAGAGTGAGAGAGAGAGAGAGAGAGAGAGAGAGCTTCAGCATTTTTTCCCCTTCAGAAAGGAGTGATCAACTAGTGGATCCGGACAGCTTTTCCAGGTCCATGCTTGGATGTTATATCTTTTTATCTCAGCTTTGAGTTTCATCACTGCAACCGGACACTTCCACTTGTCAAGACAGTCCAACCGCGTCGGTATCAGAGCACATAGATACATGGGGATCATCGCAGCATTGCCCGGAAGATGTGTATCACTGCTCCGCGGCTGAGATCTGTGTCGCCTGCGCTCGCCGTGGGATCAGAGACCTCGGTTCATGTCCAAGTGTCATTCCCGGTGGACTGAGATGGCTTTCTGCGCTGTGCTGCGACAGACACGGAGACCGCGGCAGGAGAATCGGACACATGTCGTTTTAATTACAACATATTGCTTTTTATGTATATTACCAGTGAAGGAACTTTGCGCGTTCCCATCGTCGCTGAGCGACTGTCAAACACCCACCGGGTGGAACTGCTCCGGTAAGAGACCTGAACACGCTGCTCACTCCAACGCCCGTGCGCTCTTGCGCGCTTACTATTATAGCAAGTTTGTCTGTTTTGAATCGGGCTGCTAATCATTCAATGAACTGAGTCTTTTATTCAGAGTAACTTAACTCACACTTATTAGACTTGAGCTACCTGGGGTTAATGTCTCGGTCAAGATAGGTAGCTACTCACTGAATTCTTCAGAGCAGGTACCGAATCAACACTGAACTCACTCTGAACTGTAAGTGATTAATAATAATAATAATAATAATCATAATAATAATAATAATTAGCACAAAAAGTGTGTACTTACAGTACATATTTATTAGTATTATTACAGACTGCAGCAGCCTAATAGATAGGCCTACATAGAGGGTTTCTCGAATTTATTTATTTATTTATTTTTTTTGATAATTGTATTTAAATTAAAAGACATTAGAACACATATTCAGCTAAAAGATCTATCTTTTTTATCATTATTATTATTTAAATTACAACATTGGAAGCACATCTTATCAGTTTACTGTGTACTGTCAGGAAAAACAAATATTATCTTTGAGGCTTATCACAAGGTCAGTACGTTTTTGTTCCAGTTTTAACCCTACATGATGAACACTGTATTAATAGTCCTCATTGAGAGTGCATATTAAAACCTTAAACTGCTAATATGAATTCTTTAACAATAGAAGAGGCACGTCTGTAAAATCTGCAGTGAGTGTGTATAGTTTATGATTGCTTCAGTAATAAAATTACCCTATACCTTTCAATGGTTTGGGCCTGGTAAGATTTTTTTTATGATAAATATTAATACCTTAATCTACTATTATGATTTTTTTTAAGAGTTAAAGAGTGCTGTCCTAGTGACTAGCTACAGGTGCAATTTTTAGTGTGGATTGTTCGTTCTAAGAGGTAGCTCAGATTTTCAGTGCTCATGCATGTTTTGAGTTAATGATTTGCAAGGATTTTCAACCCCTAGGTCTTACCAGTAGGCATTTGTGCATGTGAAATCTGTGAGGGCAATCATCTGGCCCCAAACAAGTACATCTGGTGCTGCTTTACACTATATCAGTGGAGTAAATGTGGCACTGAAAGGGAGCGCTTGTCAGAGATACTTTGGGAACAAAGGGCCCCGCTGTGCAATTATGTTTCTCTTTAAATAGCTGTAGGGGGGCAACGGTCTACAAGAAATCTATCTGTTGCACAGACCTACAGTGGCCTATGTGAGATGATTCGGTGTTGGATCTCCTTCATAAAACAGTTTACTTTCTATCTAAACAGGTCAGGAAGAAATATAATCAAATAAAAAGAAATTAGAGAACAGCAGACCTGTAAATTTGATGTTGACATGTTCTTCTCTCCCACACTCTCATTCTGTGTATGTCAGTCCCGGCTCCGTCGTATCAATTCCTTCCCATCGCGTAACCCCACCACAGTGCTGTCACACGTGTTGAAAGCAGAGCTTGATAAAATAAGCTGTCAGATAGACAAGGTGCCAGTTGGCTGGCTTGACTATATTCCAATACAGATCTATCAGATCTTTCTGTTGTAAGCTTCTTTTCTCTTTGGCAGACTTACACAGTCATGCATGCTAGTTTAGGCTTGTCACACAATGCTGGTGAACTATTGAGAGCTTCGAAGGGCGAATAAAGCAATTGTTTGAATGTTTAAAAAGCTTACTTTACTCTCGCACCGTGGTATGCTGCTAATCATTTCTCTTAAACCATATTTTTTCGTATTTTTCAGTAAAAGGCCTAAAGACTTTTATGTCAAACAAGGAACATTTGGTCGAGAAAGATGTTTAGATAGCTATAGCATAAATCTATCCAAATCTAGTGAGGTTTATATTTAAAGCAAGACATTATAAATGTTGCCAGAGTGGGAATAAACAAGTCAATTTCGGAAATGTGGGACTGTGACTCAAATGAGGTTTGCAGTTTATTCTCAAAAATGCTGTATAAGATAGTCGTAAGTTTTTTCATAAACTTGCAGAGTTTACCGGGGTCCAACCAAATTCTAAAACATTCTAAAATTAATATTTAGGAAACTTGGAAAATTGGAAACCCAATTGAAACGCAAATATTATATATAGTTATTCACATCGCTGGGGAACTGTTGAGATATGTATACAACTTTTTGGAAAATTATTTTTAAAATAATTAATTTATTATCATTTTAAACAGTGATCTCACTTAAAATAACCCACATTATCTTACAAAATTTTTCCTCTCATGTATATGATTGAATATGATTACATATTTGTACTATAAAACAACACATAAATATAAAAAAATATAATTTTTTTGCAGGTCTATGTAACTTCAATGCAGGGGTACAGCACCTGATTTTTTTTTTCCTTTCATCTGCAAATTTCTCTCTCCTTCAGACTGTGAAAGACCATAGGGATTAGTTTAATCCTGCACCTCAGCGCTTTATTTCTCATTCCTTAGACACTCTGTATACTAGAGCCTATTTTGATTGTTGGGTGTGTGTGTGTGAGAGAGAGAGAGAGAGAGAGGGAGAAATAGAAAGACTGTGAGAGGGGAAAGTCTTCTGGGAGAGCTTGTCTGAGCTCCTGGGCTAATGAGGAAGTTGTGGTGCCCTATTTTGGGTTTCTTGGGGTTTTCCGTTCGGCTCTTTGTTTTATCCCACCTTTAATGCCATTATTGAGATTTAATCCAGTAGAGCACAGGAAGGATGCCACTACTCAGTCAAGAAAAACGAGGAGGAAAGAGACTTCTCTCCTCTGTTTATCTCAGTTCTGCCATCATTAGTTGGCTCAGAGGAGGCATGACTAATGTATGCCACCAGGAAGATGTTGCCCGGCTAATTGAATGGCTAACGCAAGAGTGTTTGTGATAAAATAATAATGCCGCTTGGCTCATTCAGGGAGAAAGAGCGAGTTGGTATTGAATGGTCGAGTGTGAGTTGTGTACCTGGAGGTGAGCAGGAGAAATAAAGGACAGTAATTGGAGACGTCCCTCCAGAGTGCACACTCATAAAGCTGAGTGGTTAGGAAGAGCACCATGTTTAAATATGCATGATGGCAGATGTTTCTGTTTTTCATTCTGAACATTGTTATTTCCTCTGTTCTACAATTCCTACACACTGAAAACAGACAGCGGTAACATGCCCACACACCTCAACAACATGCAGATGTAGAAACTCAGACATTAACAGGGAATCGAAATCTAAACATGTAAATAATCCGTTTTTGGTATCGTTATGATGTCAAATAAATTTGAGATCTTGCACCATTTCTAAGTAACTAATCAAAATTATAATGCTAACCATGAACTATCTTCTGTAAAAGTAGATATTTTCAGATAAGTTTGTGGGATGACTTTCCTTTTAACCTTAATCTATTTGGGCCCAAAGCCACAATTTTATGTTCTTCCGATAATTACTAAATTGTTTGACGCATATGTGCCAAACAGTTATGTGGTGTATCCTAGGGGTGCAAAAGATTGAGAACACAGCTCACAAATTTGGATGGGGTTGGAGTGGCCAGCTGCACTGAAAACAAACATCAAATTCAGTGTTTGAACAATGATCCATTGCGCACAACAAGCAATGAACAAACACAGATGCATTGGTGCGTTTCGAAACTCAGATGATCTTTGAATGGAAAGATAATAAATTACAAACAGATCTGAAACAATCAAGTGACTGTTATTGTGGTATGTTTGATGCATATACAATAACCTACCACAGTTCAAAATGAATATGCACACCCATTCACAAACTTGGGCCGGATCTACAGAGGAGAAGATTCACAGCTTCACTGAGAGTATTTTTGTGTTTTTTGTGTAAAGCTTGTTGATGCATCTCAGTGAGATTTGATGTTTGGCATAGCTTTAAAATGCAGTAAACTGTCAAATCACTTACCTTGTATAGCATTATTCTCAATGGCTCACACTTTGCATAGTAAAAAGGCTGTTTGGCGAAGCCTCTGGCAAAACAGTTAGAAAGAAAATGAATAAGCCTTGAACAGATTTTGTAGTAAAAGATAGATTTCTTTTAAGGTTCGTTGCAGTCATGTCTCAATTATCGAAATGCTGATATTTATGAAAATCAGCTAGACTTTGTGAGGTAACAGTAACACACTGAGGTTGCTTTCACACTAGCACTTTTGGTGCGCACCCGGGTTCGATTAATGTTCGAGTTCGTTTGGATGATGTGAATGCTGTCTTCCATACTCGGATGCTCACCCGCAAACCGTATCTGAGTCCGCTTAAAAACGGTGGTCTGGGGTACGCTTCATGTGAACTCTACGCTTCATGCAATCTCAAATTGCGGAAGTGAACCGCTTTTAATGACAAATTAGTTGATGAAAATGTGTGTTTGTGTGTGTGTTTCACTCACTTTCATGATGAGCGTGTCTGACACGCTGCAAGCAGAGAGCTGTAACGTTACATCTCATTTATGTTCGCCTTCAACTTTCCTTAATGCATTTTCAGTACATTCGTAAGACAGACGCAAGTGCCGTAATGTAGCAAAGCTTTATAAACAAAACGAACAGTTCAGAAATGTAATACATAAAAGTGCAGAGAGTTATGTTATGCATTTGCCGCCTTCTCCTGCGCTGTCGTTATCAAGTAACGGGGTAAACAGCTGCTGCTTTGATGACGCAAGCGAACCGTGGTTCGGACTCAAATATTATAATATGAACACAGTCCAGGAGGGGGGAGCAACCGAACTCGGGTTCGGACCAGGCAAGTGAACCAAGTGTGAAAGCACCCTGAAAATATGATGTTTAAGTACATTGCACACAGAGCTTAATCAAAATGGCATTTTAGAAATATTAATTATTACACTGGTCTGACAAAGATTGTACTTTTAAAGAACTAGTAAATTCACATACTGACATATAGGCCCAAAATTTGCAGACTTCTGCACTGATTTGGAATGAAAATCATCAGGCTAGGGATGTGTAGAAGTTTGAAAACGACAGATATGCCAGTTTTGCAGAGCTTTCTGTGATGTTATGTGGGCACAAATTAAATTTGGAACTGATAATATCAGGAAGGTCAGGTTTGGATATGGACAAGATTTGTTTCTTAATAAAAACAGAGGTTTTTCTAAAGCATAAGTGAGCGTAACCAGATGAATAAAAGGGGAAATACCTTCCAGTTGAAAAACTCATCACGTCTTTAAGGTCAGCCTCTCAGGCAATGTTTTCTCTTCATTTTCAATGTGGCAAAAAGATCGCTCCGCTTTGGAATGTGTGGAATTCACGTGGGCTTCTTCATTTGGTAAATTAGCACATGTAATATAATCTTCTGCACTCTGAGAAAGAAGTTTTGCCCTTGAAACATTTCAGATATTAATTTATGTGTGTATTTTTGTCAGTGCATGCTCTCTGCCATCCAAACTCACAATGTGACGTGTTTCTCCGGATAAAATCTTGAGCGAATGTGATTTGTCTGGCTACATGAGACAGACAGGAAACACTGTTCATTCGATCAGTACTTATGGCCAGCTGTCATATGCAGCCATATGGTGGTGAAACCAAGCTCAACTCCCAGGGGCTTTGGGTCGATACTCCACAGGTATGCCAGAAGGTGCGAAGTTCAGTCCTTATTAACACAGTACTCCAAGGGTACCTCCAAAAAAGACATAGCTGCGTCCTTCATTTAACATGGGTTCTGTTCCTGCTTGTCTGTTTTGGAAAATGAAAACCAAAGAGCTCAATGGTAGATTAATGAGGAGAGTATAAATACTACACTAATGGTCGGGCTATTCTTACTGGACCATCTGTTACGAGAGACAGGGTAGTGCTCACTTACATGCATTTGTTACCAACATGGCTAGAATCAACAATCATCCGTGACTGACCCACAGCTCAAAAATCACTTCTGAAATAACGAGATGTTACTGTACGTGAAAATCTGTTTAATACAGTAACTATTTGTACTTATTTGCGGACATTATTCTTTGATTATCATTGGGTATTGGCTCACATAAAAGCCTGCGGATTCAGCTAAATAGAAAAATGGTTAGTGTAACATTAGCAACACATTATTAGCTGTTTGTAAGTGTAATCAAGCCAGTGCGTAATGATGTCAATTATGTGTTAGATGTTGTAAAGATGTTCTGAAACCTCTTGCAAGCGACAATGTATGATTTTGCACCTCCTCTTCTTTAGAATCAGTTTCTAGTTCAAACATCTATGGCTGAATTAATGTAATATTGCCACTGTGTGGCATTTACTGCTTCAGTTAAAGGTGGGGTAAGTGATTTCTGGGAGACAATGTTGATATTTCATAACACGTCCCTACCCCAAAAGGTTCTCACCTCTATTATCTTACTTTTCGGACACACTTCTGTAGCTGATGCTTGAAACAGACAGTGGAGGAGGTTTAGACGCTCCAGGCTTATAGATTGTGGAAATGAACGTGTATTTATTATAGCTGAAGCAAACGACAATATGATTGTAGATGAACAAACAATCGAACATGACACACAAGTATATTCAAGCAAAAAAAAAGATCATATTTTAGTTATGTGAAACGAAGCAAAACCAATGTTACTCACTTGTCGAGAAGAAACAAAGCAACCTTGAGCATTCTTTTGTTTCGCAGACATTTTTGTCTTTTGTTTTTATCCGCCATCTTTATCTTTCTGTCATCGCTCGGCTCGTCTTCTCCCCCATCATATGTAGACACGCCCCTTACTGCTGACTGGCTATAAGTTTGTCTTGGTACTCAGCCCGACTCAGTTTTCTAAAGCGTTTTAAAAAAAAATACATACCCCACATTTAATTGAGTAAAAGTTGAGTTGAATCAAGAATTATTAAAAGAGAAGTCTGTTCTTTCACTGGATAAATGAATTAATGGTTATAATAAAATAGTTCAGACAACTCCCTAAAGAAGTTTTGTTAGATTTCTAATCAGGCACTGAACAGAGTAACCAATAAAGGTTGTTTCAGCCAAAGGAATTGCTTTGAGGTCCTTTGGAACCTGATTCATTGGGCAGATTGAATTATTCATGACCCCAGTCCTTGATTAGCTTGCAAATATGAGAAATAATAAAAACATTTTATAAAGAATTTTCTATTTTTCAGCTGTAGTTACCCAGCAGTTTCCTTCTAAAGTTCTCTTAAAAGAAAAGATGCATGGGATTTCACATCTATTCGCATATAGAAAATAAATATTTTTGAATGCCTTCGTTACCCCACATCTATAAAATATTGCACATTATACAGAGCAATAAAATATTTCTGTTCATACTGCAGCAGCCTGGTAGCAGTAACTCACATTATTGTGAGCTTTAGGTAATACTATTGCAGATGCTCAGTAGCTTTTGCACCCTGCGGGTTAATGATACTCAAACCATTTGCATATTCATTTAGCAGATGTTTTAGTTCAAAGAAACTTTGCCCCGAGTTCATTAACACAACATATGCAAGCACAGATTTCTTGTGATATGTTGGTTGTCAGCAAATGTTCAGATATCTCTGGTGTCATCATTGGTATACATTCAGGTTTGTTGTCACTATTTCCTATGCCACTTCCTGTGTGATGTTCAATGTTGGTTAACCCATCCAAACAATGTTGCAAGCTTAGCTGCCAACACTATTTGTTTCTTTGAAAAAAAAGGAGCTAAGCAAAGAAGAAAGCTTCACAGAATGTTGCTAGTTAAGCTGCACTGTTGAACTGGAGCACCACAGTAAAAGTGGGCTTGAAGGTTGAATTAAGACAAAAAGACAACCAGGCTACAGTGTAAAATGAAAGTTAGTTAATCAAAATGACTCACAAATGAGTCACACACAAACTGTAAAAGGTCTCACTTACACACTGAAATAGTCGGAGTGGTTACCAAATTAACATCTGACTCACTCGCTGAACCTCAAGCCATTACTTTCAGTCATATTCGATTCGAAATAAGAGATGCAACGTACACTAATGGACAAAGATGTTCTTCTGCTTGCGAACATTGACCTACAAACTGTATATTGACAGCTAAAGCTTGTTTCTTTTTCTATTCTTTTTCTGTTTGCAAACTCTCTCTATATAACCTTACAAAACATAATACAAATCTAAAACATTAATAAAAAGTGAGCTTGTTTTGATCCTGCTAACACTGTGTGATTTGCGTAACAAATAAGTTTCAAATATTTTGTATGTTTTAAGCTATTCTCATATTTACTGAATTCTGCTCTTGAGGAAATCATGCTATGCTCAAAACAACAAGAAAAATACTATTAAAATGAAATGTTTATCTTACTGATTATGCAGGATCATTCAAATTATGTATGCATAACATATAATTTATTCATATGTGGGCACGGGTATACCACACACACACACACACACACACACACAGTACACACAGACAAATGTTTGTTTTTGTGAAAAGTGGGAACAACCCATAGGCATAATGGTTTTTATACTGTACAAACTGTATATTCTATCACCCTTCACCAACCCTACATCTAACCCTGACCCTCACAGGAAACTGTGCATTTTTACTTTCTCAAAAAAATATGTTTGAATTCTGTATGTTTTATAAGCGTTTTGAAATATGGGGACATGGGTTATGTCCTCATAAGTCACTCTCTCCTTGTAATACCTGTGTCATACCCATGTCATTATACAAAGTTGTGTCCTGATATGTCACAAAAACATGCACACACACACACACACACACACACACACACACACACAAATAGACACATATTTCCATGTTTTATGAGGACATAATGGGGTGTTATATTGTGTATTTTCTATCCTCTTTACCCTAAATTTTATACAAAACCTCTTATACAAAACTTTCTGCATTTTTAGAATTAAAAAAAAAAAGATTAAAACTCAAAACTACTATATATGTATCTCAAAATGACTAAGAATCATTAAGTAATCATTAAAGAACCGAAATCATGAAACATTATGTTCTCAATACATTTCTCTATAGTCAATTTGGTGATTGTGCTTAAAAGTACAAAATCTGAGAGCTGAATTGTCATGTGAAGCACTGAATCCTCTGAATGGAATGAATGGAAATGGAAGTGACCCCAGTGCTGGAGTGACACAACTCGGACTCAGAAATTCTCTATTGTGTTTGCGTTTGCAGTGTCATATGGTGTGTGTGTGTGTGTGTGTGTAGTCTTCTTCTTCCACTCAGCCTGCTTGTCTCTGGTTCATTATCATTCCTCACAGACTTACTTATCCTGAGACTTTGGCTGCGTGTCTTGTTTCAGCACCGCTGTATCACTCTGTGCCACCTCCCTCCTCATCTCTCCCTCTCTCTAACACACAGACACGCACACATACCCACTCGTTTGTCTCGGCTAAGTAGTCTGCACCATCGCTGAGGATGATGGGCTGCACAGCCAGACACAACTGATCCGGCAATATTTAAATTTTATGCATGTCTCATCTCAGCGAGAGAAATCATACCGCCCATCTGTGCTCTGCGCACACTCTCTTCCCTCTGTATCTTATTTTCTCTCTTTCCTCTTGTCGTTAATTTGGGGGCAGGTCAGTTTGTCTACATGAATTTCTTGTATTTATCAGCATCTTAATCTTTTGTTCTTCCGGATCTCAAAATCTTTCCAATAATTCTGCACAACCAGCGAGACAATTGTATAAATAGTTCTTCACTGTGTCTTTGGAAAGTTTTGAGCATAGCATGATTTTCTCAGCAAATATGAGAAAAAATAAGACATTTTAACTTTTTTATTTGTGTTGTGTATTAGACTTACAACATGTTATACAAATCACACAATCATACTTTATTACAAGTTCATACTTTATTCATACAACACCACAATTTCAAAGAAAAAAGTCTCTTGTGTTCACCAAGACTGCAGTTGTTGTGTCAGTATGTATTGCAGCTTCGTTGCATTTAAAGACTATTTAAATAGTATTACAGTGTATCTTATGTGTAGAAGTTTCAACTTCTGAGTGCTTTTCAACCCACTTTTATAGTGTTCAAGTAAAAGTAATTTGTTAAAAATTACTGAAGCTTTATGGGCCCCTTGTGGATTGCTGTCAAAATGAAAGAAAATAATGAAGACAGCCATTAGTAATTATAGTATTATAGTTTACTATAAGCCATTATAGTAAAGAACAGTATACCACTTAATGTAAAATGTTTACATATTTTCATCAGAGCATAACCTAAAATAGGCGACGTGCTTAATAGAAATTTTTATTTATTTTAATGCAATCAATTATTTCTTGTCACTCACATTTAAATGAAGCTTTACTATATGTAAAAACTTGTATTCCTTTAGAGTATTCTCATGTAACTTTTTAATTCATATAAAATATATTACGTGAAATATCCGTTTAAAAAAATGAAGTTTAAGGATTTTAAATAAACTTAAGTGCACTTTTTTCATAAGGGTCAGTGTGATTCCATGTTGTAACGTTATAGCTCGCCCCATCCTGTTCTTTGACTTGCAGATGGTGGAGCTTATAAAATATTCATCCTGGATCATCCTGTATGTCTCTGTGTTTACTGGGAGAAGCCTTTGAGTTCAGTTTTGGCTTAAGGCATTGTGCGTAATAGACAGATATGGAGGTGTATTTGTGAGAGGTTTCACACAATTAAGGGTTTTGGAACGTGTCTCATTCCTTATCATGCTAATAGTATACCCGTCTGGGTCTTACTTTTATTCATAAGTGTGAGAGACGATTCAGCAATATTGTAAACAGGTTATTTGGTGTATGTCTGTAAGTCTACATTAACTCTCCATTTATGTTGACAGACAAGAAAAAAACCTCAGTCCATTAAGAGACATCCTGCCCACATTCTATACAGAGGGCTGTAAGCTTCATACGCTGGGCTGTTATGACCTCAAACCAGGGACACGGTCTATTTTATCAAAGCAGCTTTTATAACAGAGTATCTGTTGTTTGCAACTGCAGTCATGATATGATTTAGCTTGAATATCCTCTATCCAGCTTGGAACCAAAAGTCCTTTTGTCCCGGGGAAGTAATTCTGTGAGGTTGTTTCACACCAATGATGTGTTTATTCAGTTTTAATGAACTACAGTGCTTCATCTGACCGCTGGTGCACTTGGGGAAAAGACTGGAGATGTTGAACTGATATGAACCAATTATAAAACATTCAGTTCCAGTTTTGAGACATTACACGCAAACTTGGCCGCTAAACAAGATCCTGTGATCCGATTTCACTGGTATGGTCAATTTATAACCAAGCCTAAATTTGTCTGTAAAATTAGTTTTTAAAAAGAACAAATCAAACATGTGAAATGCTAATTAATAAAATTAATGATAACTGTTTTTCAGTATAAAATTACACATTATACATGAACATATAATACACAAACACACACACATATAGTATATATCTAGATTTATAGATATCACATTTATATTTTATATTTATGAAAATATTTTAATTATCTTTGTAATGTATATATATTGTATTTATTATATATATATATATATATATATATATATATATATATATATATATATATATATATATATATATATATATATATATATATATGTATATGTGTGATTTATTCCTTTGATGGCCAATTTTCAAAAGAAGCAATTATATGAGAAAGAAGCAATTATAACAGTCATTTTATCATTATTTCAATATTAATTAAACAGAACTACTTTTAGTATGTACGTAGCATGTGTTGTGCGATATCTGTTTGTAATCTATAACCTTTATTTGTGTTTGTTTCTTGACAGGGTTTGAGGAGCAGGACACTGATCTTTTTCTGTGTGACACCAACACGTGCAAGTTTGATGGCGAGTGTCTGCGAATCGGGGACACGGTGACGTGCATCTGTGATTTTAAGGTAGGAATCAGCGCTCCACACACATTTGCATGCTGTATTAGCACCACATGTTGAATGTGTGACCTTGTTAAAGGCATTACCAAACATGGAGTAAACATACTGTCAGAAATTAAAATACACCTCCACATGCCTTCTCACAGAAAACACACACACATTCTCTCGCTCGGTCAGAGTGCTCGGCTTCGCTCAGACATCATGCATCTGTGTCTTGTTGCAGGCCAAGCTGCATCACTCAGGTAAATAGCATTATCTGTCTGCTCACGCAGCATGCGGGGGGGGATTTCCTTTGATGCATCTGCTCGATCGCCCAGCCTCGCTCGGCACAAAGATGCCTTGTGCACTTAAGAAGGGTCACGCTGCTTTCATTTCTGCCCTTAATACAATTGAGCGGCACTAACGCTAGTCTGGGGCCATGTGAGTGCCTCTAGCTGTGGTGGGGAGGGTTATTGGTTAAGTATCATGCGCAGCGAGAGACGGTACCGGGGCGTGTGTGGGGATGCCCTACTCCTGCGGTTGGGCGCTGCTGTGCTGCCCTCCCTCCAGACTCCCGAACAGAGAGTGGATTGGGAGAAGTGTGTGTAAGAGAGAGATGAATGGATGTGATTCGCACAAGTTCACTTACTGACACGCTATTGATTCAACCCTCATACTCAGAGAAAGAGAAAGAGAGTGAGAGTGAAGGACCGAAATGGAAGGCGGTCAGTCTCTTTCTGGACTGCTAGGAACACCAAATGGAACTACAATTGTTTCAGTGACTTGACTGGGCAAAGCATAAAAAACACTTGCACATTTATCTAGTATATGTTTGGGAGTGAGATATTGGAGGGTGATAGGGAGAGTTTAAAACAAATTACTGAACTATTAATCAATGTGACATGGCACCTTATGAAAAGAACACTCACATGGCGTGAGATGCTTAAAAATCAATCTGACACGTGTAGGTTTAGGTCATAGTAGCATTACAAGTAACCATACAGCATTTATACGAAATAAAAAAAAATATTTAAAGTAATCTTTGGTTCATTTAATGCATCCCTGGTGAATAAAAGTTTTGATTTCTTAAAAAAAAAAATTAAAGTCACAGACTTTTGACCAGTAGTGTTCATGTGAATTTGAAATACCTACCTATGTCCTGTGTATAGTGGATGTCAGTGTGTTTCCATCTGCATAAAAGTCAAGCAGAATGCTTTTTCTCTCTTTAATTTA
This sequence comes from Carassius auratus, assembly GCF_003368295.1. NCBI lineage: Eukaryota > Metazoa > Chordata > Actinopteri > Cypriniformes > Cyprinidae > Carassius > Carassius auratus. Next base: position 5,470,478 of record NC_039248.1, on the reverse strand, counting down.
TCCTTGCACTCCAGCCATCTGTCTTGCAGGGTGTGATCAAATGGCTATGTGCAAGTGCCAGAGCACTATATAATATCTGGTCTGGCATGGCTTTGAGTCTGTCATGTTCCAATTTAGAAATGAAACACTCTGGAAAACATACACTGACACACTTTAAATTACACATCTGTGCATGTAACTGTCATGGAATAATGGATCTGAGACAGGAACCAGTACAAGAATAGAATTCATGCACAAAAGCTCAAATCAGTAATGGCAGAAATGGAAATTAACTGGTTCAACTGAAAATTATGATGTCCAAATTCCTGTTAAATGCATTGTTGATGAAGAACAAGTGTTTTTACATATTTTCTGAAAGGGGATATTTTGGAATAAAAATGTACTAGAAAACTCATTTAACATTACCTTCATCATCATGGTTCTCGGTTCTTAATTTCTGATCATGGAGAGCCACCTTTCCTGCAAAGTTAGTTCCAACTCAAAATAAAATAATCAAGTCTTTGGGTTTGTTAAAAAAGCCAGGTGTGTTGGAGCACAATCAGTACTTAACATTATGGAAAAGTGGCTCTCCAGGACCAGAAATTAGGAACCCCGATTTAGATGAACACATTAATTAGCATGTGATCAGCCACATTAACACATCAACAATGCCTATTGGGTAAAAAAAAGTGTCCTCTCCAAATATGGAGAGCTTAACACAATAGAAAGTAACATTTGAAGATCTTAGAAGAACTTACAATAAGAATTTAATACGGAAATGTAAGGAGGTTGTTAACACCCTAACATTTCTAAATATTAGGTTAACTAACAATAAGAATTAAATATTAAAATGTAAGTAGGTTGCTGAAGGATGCTGGGGCAAATTTGTATTTACTATAATATTCAGCAAAGCACAGTTACGCTTTTCAAATGCAACCGACATAAAACATTCAAGGGCACATACATTAGAATTTTTTTAATTTTTTTTATTATAAATATAAAAAGAATATGGAAAAACATAAGGGCTGTTGTTAGTCATTTCACCAGTGTAAAAGGCATTGCATTAAAGTCTTTAATAGGATAAATAAATAGATTTAAAAAAAATCAACAATTCAAAAATAAAGAGGAAAATAGGAATAAATATTTGAAACTTTTACACGGAAAGCATAAAATAAAATAATACTATAAATAGTATAACAGTATAAATAGCATTTTAAAACAATTTAAAGAGTATAAATAATATAAAGGAAAATATGTAATGTAAATATATAAAATGGTCTTACAATTATAAGAATGTATTAAATGATAATTTTGAATGATCATTTTACTATTCAGAGAAATGCAATTTATATAACAAAGAAATATTTTTAGATCAGCGAAAGAAAAGGAGTATTTATTGTGTGTGTGTGTGTGTGTGTGTATAAGTGTGAGCATCAGTGATGCTGAGACACGCTGACCCTTCCATCACCTGCTTGTATTTATGGTCACTTGGGGCCTGACTGCCACAGGACAAATTACACCAACACACATTTTCACACATGAATGGCTGGAAAGTTTTAGTGTTTGATATTCTCTTCCCCTCTCCTCTCTCTGTACTTCAAGCATACTCTTACACACACACACACACAAAACAACAGACGGAGGCCATCACCTTGGCAGTGTCCTAATGAAGCGATATGAAGGACTGAGTGCTTTAGCTCAATAATGCTAGCGATAGCTTCCATTAGGAGCCACTAACACAGTAACATAACCTCCACACACACACACACAGCAACATGCTAACCGACTTCTGCCCAGCCCCTTTTCCCTCCACTCTCACTTTCTCTCCTTTTTCATCCCCCCTTTTTAGCGGTGTCTGGGAGTTCTGATTAATTCATGCATTACCTTATTATTTTTCCCCCAACACATCTCACTATATAGTCTCAAATGTGATTTGACAGGTATATGTGTGTATTTCCTACTTAATGGGGACCAAATGTCCCCACATAGATAGCAATACCAGTAAATTCTGACCTTATGGGGACATTTTTGGTACCCAGTGAGAAAAACAGCTTATAAATCATGCAGAATGATGGTTTTTGGAGAAAGTTTTGTGTGAGTGGTAGGTTTAGGAGATAGAAAATACAGTTTGTACAGAATAAAAACCATTGCATACATGAAATGTCCCCATAAATCATGTGTGTGTGTGTGTGTGTGTGTGTGTGTTTGACAGCATCGTTCAGTTTGTGTGCAGCAATTTCTCTGGAGGTATATGGAGATCTTCTTGTACGCATCTCTAATGTATGAGACTTACAGTATATCAGAATCGGTTTTCATACGTTAACATTTTCATGGTACAGGAAATGTTTTGTGCTTTTTTTATTTAGGAGATACAGTGTCCCCTTTAGGTAATCAAAGAAACTGCACTTTATTTAATGTTATTTAAGTTGACACAGATGAGTGAACATCCTGTATGCCAGTTGTTTAGTCATATATTAGTATGTATATATATATATATATATATATATATATATATATATATATATATATATATATATATATATATATATATATATATTTACACCTTAAACCATATGATACGAAATCAGGTGCATACATTCAAATGCATTGATTGAAACAAAGATTTTTAACACAACAACAAAATAACATCACGTGTTTTTGCTTTATGATTTTTATTTAATTTATGCTGTATATTAAATCCTTATTTAGTCTGTCATAACTGTGCAGTACTATTGTGTTTTGTACATGCAACTTTATTTACAAATTTCAATTACAGACACGCCATATAGAATTCTAGAATGTCTAGAATTGATGTGCAGTTGTGCAAGTGGGAATATATCATCTATTTAATGTTGCTCATTCAGTCATAATGTATTACTGTTGAGTCTTTTGTGTTTAAGTGTTACATCATGTCAAGCTGTTTTGACACTGATACCAAGCTTTATCATTTATTAGTTATAAATAATCTTATAATCTGATTTGCATTCATAAAATTGAATCTAATGAGTTGGATCTCACTTGACTTATAAAAAAATCAAATGAGATAAAGTCCCTTTCATTTTTAAATCATTCAAGACACTACATAATAGCCTATACCTACATACACATACTGTGTAGCATATTTAGAGGTTGAATTACAAGAAAAAAATTTAATCTAAAATCTGAATTATGTAAACTATTACAATTCACTTTTTATTATCATACGCACACACACACACACACACGCACACACACACACACACACACACATTATCTCTCTCTCTCTCTCTCTCTCTCTCTCTCTCACACTCACTCACACACTCACTCACTCTCTCTCTCTCTCTCTCTCTCTCTCACACACACACACACATGATTTTACATTCAATTTAACAATTACTCTCCAAAATTCAAAATCTTTATTATTTCATATTTAATAAATAAATACAAATCAACTAAAATGTTTATAGTGTAACTAGATTTTCTCTCATTTAACTTAGCTAATTCTTTTAACATTATTAATGTATTAACTAATATGACTAATAAGAAGCTTACAATTGTTCACTGTTTGTTCATGTTGGTTCAGAGTACATTAGATAAGTATAAATATGATGTATTCTAAATGTTAATTTCTGGTTCACGTTACCTAATATGAACAAATGAACACTTATTGTAAAGTGCTACTACTTTGTGCCTTTAGTAATTACTAGAGTTCTGGATCTTTATACAGTAATTTATAGGATACATACAGCTGTGAGACTGGATATTTAAAGATGCCTGGTGTTGGCTGCGCTCTGGGTGCGAGGACACAGTGAGGGATGCAGTTCTGCAGAGCAGGAAAAACGATATGAGAGATAGATGAGAGCAGTTACAGTAAATGGAAGAACAGGAAGAAAGAATTTCTCTTAATGACATGTTTTAATATCCTCGTCAAAAAGTGGCTGCTGGTTGAAGATGTATGAGGAAACAGCAGTTATATCATCTTTCCTTCCTCTCTATTCATCCTTCACTGGCTATAGAATCCAGTTTCTTATTTCAGCCTTTCAATTCTTTACAGCTTTTTACTCAGTATTTTATTAATTTCGCCATTCTGTCAACTGCTCATCACATGTTGGAGCTCTCTTTTACTCTCTCTTTTCTTCCACTAATATAGATAATAAAGGTTTGAGTCTCAGCTTCAAAGCAATGATGTGTTTTCTTTTAGAAAATCCATATATTCGCCTCACTGACTTGCCTGTGTGTGTTTGTGCATGTGTTCATGCTAAGTGCAGTGATTAAACCAATTTTGTTACATACCCACACACACATCCACACACACACCTGTTGATATCGTAGTATCTGCCTCCACCTGCAAATCTTTCCTCTTTCTCATTTATTTTCTTAATTTGCTCTGTTTTAATTTTCTTTGCCTCACTCTGTATTAAATTACACAACTGAGATTAAGGTATACAGTATGGATCTTTGCATTGCAAATCATGTAATTCACCAGCAATAATTCAAGTATATTTTTATAAATAAAATGTATATTGTGGGGGTCAAAAAGTCAGAGGCCAAACACACCCTCAAACACAAACCGCCCTGAATGTGTTTGACTGTCTTTACTAGATTTACAAAAGATTTGCCCATTATGACATCACCACATTATGAAAAAAATAAACTTGAAATAATATGAAATCATCTTGGAGTAAGCCGTTTTTAGTAAGCACTTAATTTACTAAAGGATTTGACTACAAGATTTAAGTTCCTAAATGAAAGTGATTATTTATAATAATTAGTAGTGGTAAATAAAAGCTACACAAAATATGCTTTTTACTGTATTATAGTAGTTTTTGATGAATCAGTTGATGAATCAGTACCAATAAGCAAATAAATAAAAAATTATAAATATGATGGAACTTTGTCAACTCAGGCTCATTGGAAAAATGATTTCTGCAAAATGATATTACGGTACACTGATTCTGGCATATTTGACAAACCTCCTAAAGTGAATTGTGCAATGAGTGCCACAAAAACTGTGTTCAGTTTTATCCAAAACACATAAACATGAATCTAACTGAATGTATCAAGACAGTTTTGAATGTTGCTTAAAGGTTAATGCTCTGTTGCATTTAGAAATAACGTACAGCCCTACATTAGCCAAACTGAGAGTATTAACAATAGCAAACGTGAGATAAAAACACATTTGCTGAAGGATCCATGCCGTATTAGTTTACTTCTACAAATCTTTGAACTCTTTTGTCGCTACTCATATTTCACAGGACTCGTACTCGCAAGTGCACTGCTGTACCAGGTGGACTACAGAGCAAGTTTACTTTCTCAAAAATACCATATGGAGAAGGGTTATATTATGAGAACCTCAAAATGTATTAGTTTACAAATAATGCTCTATGGTAAAGTTGTTTTGAGGTTATAACATAGTATAAATTAATCAATAATCTGCCCTGTAATCATAATTTGTGTGGAAAGGAATAAAAGTTTATTTTTACTGCTAATAGTGACTAGTCAAACTGGAATTTAAATGGAATTTCCATTGCCTTAAAAAAAAAGTCCAACCTGCATCACTGCAAAATACATATCAGTGGGTGTTTCAGACATATTCACCGTGTTCGGATTCATTAAATCACCTTCTCCGATATTTATGGCTGGCTGCCTGGGATTTATAAATCACAATTGAGATTTCAAACTTTCAAAGAGTCACCCTCCCTCCTGTGTCTCGGTTTTGTCCTTCTCACTTTCGCTCTCTTTTTCCCTCAGGCCGTTAGTCAGCAGTTATGTGTTTGGTGTGCGTGTGTGTGTTTCCACTGATTTTACAGTGTGTTTGCTGTGTGTCAGTTGTGTGTGCGTGTGTGTATTCAGATAGATGGATGACCTTTTGTTTAATGGCTGATGTAAATAACCTCTATCTGCTTCTGTGTGGTTGATATACGAGTGAAACCAGTTCACCTTCTGCGTTCTTGCCTCTGGGTGACCTGTTTCCTCCAGACACCACACCACAGCTGGCCATAATGACACCAGTGGTCTTCTGTGTGTGTGTGTGTATGCTGAAGGGTCATGGTTGGGTGTAATAGCAGCCATTCTTTCACTCTTCACTACTTGCATGCAGGTACACCCAAACAGGTGTCTTGTGTTTCAAAATGCAGATGTAATTAAAGTTTGTCCTCATCTGATCCGACCATTAAACATTTACTACAGAAACATGCATCTGTGACACCTGTGCCTCTTTCTCCTTTTACAGTGCAGCAGTGACTATGCTCCAGTGTGCGGATCTAATGGCGAGAGCTATGAGAACCATTGTCTCCTGCGCAAAGATGCCTGTAAATTGCAGATAGAGGTGCTGGTGGCGTCAGAGGGAGCCTGTCCTGTCGGTACGTCCCTGTGTCGTAGAGGTGACTGTCCTTCCTGTGTGTGTGTGTGTGTGTGTGCCACTGAACATCTCAATGGCACCTGTTAAACTAAGGTTCTAAAAATCATTAGCACTTTACAATAAGGTTCTGTTTGTTAATGCATCATAAACTAACAATTAACAATCATTTAGTAGCATTTATTAATCAAAGTTCAATCTCAAATCTCTGCTTAATACTGGGTAAGTATTGCACAAAACAGAATAGTTTGTCTCGTATTTCAGTATAGATTATATCTATACAATATTTAAACAACCGTATTTTTATCAAATTGCTTTATAACATAGTTTTTTTTTTCTCGTTGAAAAGCATGAATCTAACTTTTTAAACTATATGTGGAAAATATAGAATAAATTGTAAGAAAAATTAACTTAATTTGAGATATACTCTCTGAAATCCTGTTTATGGTAGTGTTGATTTTCAAATAAACTGATCTTGTTTTAAAGAGGTTTAGATAGCTTCACTGATCAACAAAAATTATTGTTATGTTTTTTATTTTCTAATAATTTGCTAATACTACAATCAGTGCTGGGGAAACGCATTACAGATAACACAAATTGCGTAATCAGATTACATTTTTACAGAGACCGTAACACATGACATGCAAAAAGTAATGCAAAAGTAATATAATGCATTAATTTAAATAAATATTAACCAAATAATGCAATTAGTTACTTTTTATAGAGTAACTTCATATTGTAATGCTTTACTCTTAAAAGTAACTTTTCCCAACACATCTAGGATAAGGTATAATTTGTTAACAATTGTTGAAGAACATTAAGGTTTAAGATCATTCATAAAAATATTAAAATTTTGGTTATTTTTCTAATGAAATTTTTATAACACTACAATAAGGTACAATTTGTTAATTATTAAACCATTGAAAACTAAATTTTAACAAAATTCATTAATATATGAATAAGTTAAATCAAAAAATATATTTTTGTACTACATCATTTGAAATGTTAAATTGTATGTGTATGTCAAAGAAAGGTTAAAATCAGAATCACTCCATGTTCACACATAGACATTAGAACTTTGCCAATGAGCTGCAAAAAAATTCAAAGATAAATTAAACTGCAAACTCCCATTAGCAGGGAGCAGTGATATGTCCACATGCTCTCGACGCTCAGAGGTGCAACATTCCACAGTGAAACATCCAGCCGGGTTCAGTCTAAATGTGCTGACTTGTGGCCACACCGCGGAGGAAATAAGAGTGATTATGAGCTAAAGTAACAGTCATTCACTAATGCCTAATGACTCTGAGAGTGACGAATGCACCTGGTGTCGGGTGAAATACAAAATGACACAGTTGGTTCAGAATGTTAATGGAGATAATGACACTTATGAAACTGGGATATATAATAATCTTACAAAATAAAAATAAAAATCAGTGACTTAAAACGTAGTGTTTAGAGATTGCTATGTCAATTACTGTGTATTTCATTTAAGTATCAACTTTGTCTCATAGATTAATGCTTAAATAATTATATTGTACATTCAAAATGTTTAATGTACAGAAGAGAGTAAATATGAATGTGAATTGTTTAGATAAACTGGTCTTCAAAGACAAATGTTTGAGATCATATTGAGCTCCTTGGGTTTTGATTGTGCCATTTCGTCACATCTGAGCACAGTTTGTGACAGTCGAGATCACAGAAAATTATATTTCTGTGATATACAGCAGAAACACATTGTGAAAGCTCAAGACTCTCCTGCTTTTGCAGTTACAATGTGTGTGCTGTGAAACAGTCTTAAGAATTTAAAGGCCACCTATTATGCCCCTTTTTGAAATGTGTTATATTGGTCTTGGGTGTTCCCCAGAATGTGTCTGTGAACTTTCAGTCCAAAATACAAAAAAACTATTACTACTAAAAAAGATCTGTTTTGGAGTGCGTCACTTTAAATGCAAATGAGCTGCATGTACCCGCCCTGTCTCCAGAAGCATTTAATATCTACAGCAATAGAACACAACTAAGAGCAAGGGAACCGGTGTTTAACCGTACATATGGGAAGCCAAATGCACTGAAAGTGGGAAGAAACAGAGCAATGTTACAGAGCTTGCGCCGTGCTGATCTGCCGTCTGTGCATTGACTCTTCTATAGTTACATCGTGTACTAAGATAGGCAGAAAATGAAAAGCTGCAATTTTGTAGGCCAATATGGATAGGAACTATACTCTTATGAGCAGACTATAGAAAAATTTAACTTTTCATTTTCCGTCAGTCTTAGTACACGATGTAACTACAGAAGAGTCGAGTTTTTAAATATGAAAAATATTCAAAATCTTTGGTCATTTTTGAGCGAGATGCTGACGGTCTAATCAGATTCAATGATCTATGCTAAGCTAAGCTAAAAGTGCTATCGCCAGACACAGAGATCGACTGAATGGATTCGAAAAAAGGTAAAACTCAACTGTTTAACTCTAGGGAATTTGGAAAATGAGCCTATTTTATTTTATTTATTTTTATAGTGGGGTGTTCCTTTAATGAAAAACATGAACTATAGTTTTTAAAAATGTTTTACTTTGGCAAAGACATTTTATGCTGGTTACAGTTTGTTTTGCTTATGGAGACAGTTTAGATGCAAGTTTGATTGACGTTCTGTCAGTGTGATGGAAGCCAATTCCAGCCTATCTCACCTGCTGGTACAATATTATAGAGAAAGAGAAACAGAGCACAGCACTGACAGCAGTCACCGCTGAAGATACTGATACTCTAATGTTCGCTGAAATTGAATCTTTAAATAACATTTAATACCAGAAACGATTCTTGTTTGTTTTCCCTCCATCCATTGTTTTTCTATCTCATTTCAGTCTCTTTCTTTTGCCTTTTCTTCATAATCTGATCAGTTATCTGAAGTGTAGAGACAACGCTTTAGGAAGACTATTCAGAAAAGCTCAGGGGAATTTCGATCAGAATTGTGTACAGCTATAATAGCAAATGACTTTGTTCCACCTCTTTCTGTTTTTCTCACACAAATGGACAAAGACACACTTCTACACATTAGAGGTGACTTCCTGTGAGGACACACACACGCACACACACACACAAAGTATTTTGGTCCAGTTTCTATGTCCTCTTTTTGTCCTCTGTCTCTAGATTAGCCCACTTTTGACATATTTTATTAAATGAGGAAGTTGTAGGTTGTATAGAAAATATATATACTTTTTAATATCAAAATAAATTAGCTTAGTGTGTGTTTGTGTGTGTGTCCACAAAGATAAGAATCATTTAAATGGTAGTTTAAACCATGTAAGTAGATTTTTGGTCAGTAAAATAAATTATTACATTTATTCAGCAAGAATACATTAAACCGATGGCAGAAAATACATTTATACAATAAAAAAAGGTTTAAAATAAATGCATTGTTTTAAAACTTTCTATTCATAATAAATACAAATAATAATCCTGAAAACAGAATCACACTTTCCAATTTTTTTTTACATTTATATTAAGCAGTACATTAAGTTTTCAACACTGCTAATAATAAGAAATGCTTCTATAAATAAATGTAAATATATTTTTGCCAATATTACTGTTTTTACTGTATTTTGGACCAAATAAATTCAGCCTTTGTGAGCTTGAGACTCATTTGAAATACAATCAGGCACGTGCACAGGTAGGCCTCAACCTGTGCAGAGCACATGCCCTTTTTCCCCTTACACTCCGAAGTGCCCTTTTTTTGGTGGTGTTTTTTTTTTTTTTTTAATCAATGCTATTGGTCACCCTTTACGCCTGTCTGTCTGTTTTACCAAATTAAAGTTCTTAAAACGAGCTTGTGTAAATCTTATTCGATCCTCAAGCTGTCAGTAAGCTGATAACTCCGCCCCCTCTATATTCATTAACTGAAGTTCCACAGCAGCCGCACAGTAGACACCACCTGAGCTGAACAAAGTTTTGCGAAGGGTAAATAAATATCTTGTTGTTTGAATAAGTACTACTAAACACTAAATCTATAAAGGCTCATATTTTATTTATTTGATGTCTGACTGACGTCGCCTGAGAGAGAGGGCTAGCATTTGCCATCTAGTCATAGCCAATACATAGCCAACACAGCCTGTGCATACAGTTGCATTTCATCTTTTATAAAATGCTAATTTGGCCAAATGCATTTTACCACAGGAAAAACTGAGTGCTCCGACTATATAGCTAAAAAAAACTAGTTTGTAAACTAGATGAAAATGTAATGTGATCCCGGCAGCGGCAGGCGCCGTCGCCGTTTTAATGACGGACAGAAAAAAAAATCACATTTGCACACATTCGCTGGTCAAAAACGATATATTAATAAGTAATACAACAACATATAATTTGTTTTTACCATCGGAAAATCATAACAGGTGCTCCCCCCGCTGTTTCGGACTGGAACTTACACAGCGACGAGTGATCCTCGTCACCTAGATAACATATATTTCTAAGAAATTCTTCTTTGATTTATGATTGCTGATACACTTAATTTATTAACATTTAGGCTAATCATGTTATGGTATACTCTCTGTATACTCTCTGTATAAAATGTTGTAAAACATGGTTTTACTACAGTAATGTAGTAGTAACTAAAAAAAAATTACAGAAGATCACTGAAATCTTAATATTTTATCATGCAGAATGTAATTCATGATTCATTCCAAGGCTTCATTTATTTGATCCAAAAAACAGCAAAATCAGTAATATTGTGTAATATTTTTACAATTTTAAATAACTGTTTTCTATTTGAATATTTTAAAATGTAATTTATTTTTGTGATCAAAACTGAATTTTCAGCATCATTACTCCAGTTCAGTACTATTCAGTGTCACGTGATCCTTCAGAAATGCTTTTCACTGCAACTGTACTTTTCACACTATTTTTATTTATTTTTTCATTGCTGGCTTATTTTAGGGAAAGTGTAGTGAATAAGAGACCTTCAAGAGACCAACATCCCTGGTCCACCACAGTAGAAGATTTTTGCCAGATACATGGCTCACAGAAGGTTGCTGTTGAATTAGGTTTAAAGAAGCCCTTAAAACCCTGTTTATCTATATTATCTAATTATCTAATATTATTATTGTGGTTGTTATTAATCGTGAACAAATCTAAAGCTTTTGAGACTTATTATTTTGTGTTATTGAATTTGTCATGAAGATGTGACCATTTCTTCCTTTTATGCAGGCTTACTAAATAATCTTGATATAAAAAGGGGGGGGGGTGCCCTTTTTCAGTTTCAGCACATGCCCCTCAAAAGGTCTGTGCACGGCCCTGAATACAATATATATATATATATATATATATATATATATATATATATATATATATATATATATATATTTCTAACCCCATACTTTTAAACATTGCTGTATTTCCCATAAATTGAAGAATTATTATTATTTATTTTTTTTTGTAATATCCTGGGTGATGTGGTTAAATGGCTCAAAACTACAATTATATAACAATTGAGATTATAAGGTAATATAATTTACTTTCCTGCCATGCTGTAGAGTCTTGAGACACACTGTATTGTGTCTCGCAATTTCAAAGAACATTAAATATTCATAATGCAGGAAAATAACGCAGAATGTTGGACACATTTAAATGCTACAATTAAAAATGGCTATTTTCAACACTGAACTGAAGCGATTTCGAACAGGCCACAATTCCCATTTTAAATGGGGGACATTAGATGTGTTTACAACAAACTAGTTTTCAAGGAAGGTAGCTTTTATGTTCGTTAATACAAGCATATCTAGCAAAAACAGTACAATGTAAAACGTAGATTCCCCATCATGGTAGAACACAGCCATCTGTGTTTGTCTGTGTGTGATGCAGGGATGTGGGGTTGTTCAGAGGCAAAGGCAGTAATCAGTGTCAAGTAAAGTGGGCTACATTTCCTCACAGACCACAAATCATTGTGTGTGCTATATGGGGGTACACAAATCTGAGTGTGTGTTTGGAGACAGAATAAACACAGGTCACAGTGCTCTCAAATTGATCACCCATTGCTTGTAAAGAAGAGAAAGATAGGGGGATGTAGTTATAAATCAGACCCTCTGTGTATATATGTGTGTGTGTGTGCTGGGGAAGGGGCAACGCTGCAGGAAGATGGAATCGGAAAAGTCATCATTAGGATAATCCATCAGAACATCTAGACGCTCCCCACAGAGCAGTTTGAGAAAGAGAGAGAGACGGGCAGAGAGAGAGAGACAGTCTGATGTAATACCAGAAGGACCGACCCAGACTAATAATTTGGCTAATTATGGAAGATCATGACTGCAGCGGGGATTGGACTGATCAGCAAAGGGAACAAGAAATGATCTGGAGAACGAAAACACGGATTGAAGATGAAGAAATGAGATGCTGAATACATGCAGCCTCTGTCTCTCTCTTCTATTTCAGACAGCAGAAGTGTGACAGGTTCAGAGTAATGTGAACCTGTAATTGAGTCCCTCATTAAAGCCACAGCCTCATGAATATGAACGACCTCAGCCTCATCTGCATAGCTTAGACTATTTGTGTTGCCTGTGACCCAGCAGGGGACACATGAAGTTTGGGAAAGAGGACACGAGAAAGTGCGAAAGGTTGAAGAAGAGGAGATTGCACAATAGCTTGCTTGAATCTGTTCTTGTATTTTGTCTTGTTTTTGAAATTCATTGACATGATTTAATCATGTGTGTATTGGTTCCTCGTGAATCGACACAAACGTAATTTGTTCACATAACTGCAACATCATGCAATGAAGTTATTTTTATGTTACCCAATTAGGCAAAATATTCTCAAAGTGATTTTATATGCTTCCCTGACAGGATTGATTTAAACAGGTTCATGTTTTACGTCACATCACTGAATTACAACATTGTACTAGCTAGATAAAAAAAAGTGTTGGCTTTTTTGTTTGTTTTTTTACTTTCACCACAATGGTCAACCAGTCTCAACAAATACCAATATATCTGAACATTAAACATCATGTCTTTCCATTTTCTTATCCTTCTCAGATAGTAAATAGTACTTATTTTCAACATTTCATTGCCTCAATAAGTTCCATGCAACACATGCTGTATACTACAGTTTCAGTATGAAAATATTCTACCATCCTTGATTGGCTCATATTAAATAATTTATTCTGGTAGATTGCACATCAACGAGATTTGCATTAATTGAAATCCAAGAAATCATGTTAAGAGAACCATGAACTCTGTTTCCTGATCTTAGCCGACAGGACTGGCCCCCAGTGTGGTCTTCTGCCGCTGGAGCTCATCTGCTTCAGAGATTGACTTATGCGTTCAGAGATGCTGTTCTGCATAGCTCTGAGTTACTGTTGGTCTTCCATCAGTTTGAACCAGTCTCGCCATTCTCCTCTGAACTCTGGCATCAACTTGGCATTTGTGCCCATAACACTAGCTCTCACTGTATATTTCCTCTTTTGGGACCATTCTCTGTAACCTTAGAGATGGTTGTGTGTGAAAATCCCAGTAGATCAGTGAGTTATTGAGAAATATTCAGACCAGCCACTCTGGCACCAACCATATAACATATATAGGCTATGTTCACACTGCAAACATTAGTGCTCTTTTTTTCTCAGATCAGATTTTTTAAATGGCTGTTCACATTGTCCTTTTTAAATGTGGCCAATATCAGATTCCAGTATGAACAAATGATATTCCTGAACTGACCCGCTTGCACTAAAGAACGATAACAAGACAGCATGAAGTAGCGGCATGCAAACATATTCAAAGACATCCGTAGCGCATTTACTTTGAAATACAATGGAAAAGTACCGCAGGGGAATGAAAAATGTGTTCTAAGTAAATTAACATACTGAAAGGTACTTAGCAAATACAGATGGCAGTAGTGAATAAAACAAAACATTAAAGCATTACAAATTATTTCATCATACCTTTAACTTACTCAGTAGTGATGCATTATTAGTTTGTGTGTCGGACGTAACAATTGAAATGTGACTTTGTGAAGTGGACTGTCTTAAATTGTTGCTGTATAGCATCATTTTAATACTAGAAAACCTATGCATTTGGCAACTGGATTTTTTAAATAAACCATTACATTTCATAAATAAAATCTATTTTCACACTCCTCTTGAGTGAGGGGCAGGATATTCGGACTGATAACACAACTTCACCAACTCTTTACTCAACTGTTTGTCACATTTACAGAGTGATCACCCGTATCTAAAATCTCCTGCCAGTGTGGAATAATGACGAATGTCGCTCTAGTGATGTAAAAGTTTTTGACTGTTCACACTGCCCTGAATTGGATTTAAGACTATATATGAAAGTGGACCAACTCAGAATCAAAAAGATCAGATTCAATGTGGTTTGTGCAATGTCATGAAATAAAAACAAGTCACATACCTGAATAACTGAGTCACATATATGAGCAAAATAAAAAAAAAATCTTCCTGCAGTGTGAACATATTTAAAGTCACTTAAATCACATTTTCCCCCATTCTGATGTTCAGTTTGAACTTCATCAGATCATCTTGACATGTATATATATTGGCTGTAGTTTCTCCATTCATGTATGTTGATTTTTCCTATGCTCTTTATGGTGTGATTCCATTAATTTAATTAAAAACTATTTTATTTTGATTCATTTTATTTGTTTGCCATCTCTAGAACACATTTTATTAGTAGAATAATTTATATTGTTTAAATTAATTATTTTGTGAGACTGTACATTATCCTTTACTTAGTGGGGTTGAGATACTTTTACTAAAAAACAAGACAAAAAGGCTTATTAAGAAAAGTACTTCTGCACAGATGCAGGAGAGGCACAGTTTGGAATTAAAGGAATAACACATTAAGGCCTTGCCTTCCTGTGGCCATCTCAAACGAAGATTTATATTTGTTCTGGGCGGGGAATAATTGGTGGGGTGATTGATGGGAGGGCACAGAGCTATAAGCTGCTCCTCTCCATCATAACAAATTGATGAATGTCAGATTTTCCCAAAGCTGCCGTCGAGCCCAGGAGCGGATGGCGAGAAAGACTGAGAGCGAGAGAGCACGGTACAGTCTAGTCATAGCGGCAGTGCCCTTGAACTTGAGAGAGAGAAAGTGGAGTTATCTGGGGCTACTTTTTGTTTTCACCTCAGATGAATCCACGAGAACTCCATTATTTATATTTTGAGAGGTACAGATGCAGCCGGAGGGCAGATTTATAAGTGTTAAAAATGGGAAGTGAGGTGACAGCCAAGCTATTTTCCACCCTCCCTTTCCTCTCTAATGTACACATTTCCCTCTATAGTTGTTTTTCTCTCGCCCACTAGTCCTCAGTTCTACAGATTTAATCCACTGGGCTCATAAAAGCTCAGTTTAGGTCCTAGAAATGTTCTGCAATTAGAAGCCTCAGGTGTGCTTTAGTGTCTGTTAATGCCTTATATAAATAAGGCTAAGAGAGAATTGCACGTGCCATGCAGACTTTAATTTTGCATGGCATCTGTGATATTGCTTCTGTTGTTCTCCTCTGCTTCTGTGCAAGACACAGATGCTGCGAAAAGCCATAAAGATAGGAGAATGGTATTAGATATGATCATGTATTTCTAATCTAAGCATGCACATCCGTATGATATAGCCCACATTCTAGGCAAAAATCTGAAGATTCTTCTGGCCAAGAACTGTCCAGTTACAGGACGTGACCATCTGACCAATGAAGGGACAGTTTTACATAAAGTTGATTTGTGAAGAGAGTATCCCTTTAGCATCAATTTGCACCTCTTCATTTGATTATCACTCAGCTAAACTACAGCATTTTTTAAACTACAGTTTTGTTTTGTTTTGTGAGCAAAATGAGCAAAGAGGGCCAGTGTTCAAATCCCATTCTAATTAACCTGTCAGCCAGTAATCACTAAGCGTTTGAAATTTTGATAAGACTCATTTTGTGTTCCACAAGAAAAATAAATCATGCAAGTTCGACACAATGTGAGGCTTGGTAGATGATGACAGAATTTTCAATTTAATGCAAATAATCTGCAGAAGCAGTGACTTGCTTCACCATAAGGGTTTTTAGATGTGTGAATGAATGATTTTGCCACAGTGCTGTAGACAAACATCTTTTGTGTCTATGAGTGTGCAATCTAATTATCAAATACATAGTCTTCTTGTTTGTAAGCTGCATCTAGAATCGGTTCAAAAAAAGAACTAAATCCATTTGAATGGACATGACACTTGTGTTTCTGACCTCTGTTTTCTGCTTTGCAGATGCTGGCTCTGGATCGGGGGATGATGGTGAGTATTTTCAACTCATCTCTAATTAATACAGAGCATTACAATAATGATCTCATATCTCGCTTTGTCTGATCACATCCGCACATACCAAAATTCTCATACTTGGTTCAGATGACAGCAGCTAGTCTGTCCTAGTTTAAGTGAAATATAGTAGGCATTTCACTATATTATTCACATGACCTTACCAAGTTGCATGTTAATATCAGGAACATTTTTCATTTTAAATCCAGTTAAATGTAAAAATGTCTTCTTTTGGGGGAGTCTGATAAATTGATGAGACACAAAAAGTCAGATCCATTCCTCAAGGTCTAGTAAGCACATTGGATTCTGGGATACAGTTTAAATATAGTAAGCTCTTTGTTTGGAATAGCACACACTGAAAAAAATAATAATAATTCACTCTGAAATTGCTAGTAAATTTTACAATTATTTACAAATTAATGGCAAGTAACCAATTAAATTAAATGCAAAATAGCACAAAAATAAATAAAAAAGTAGAAAGATTGAAATACTATTTCTTGCAAAACATTTTTTTTACAGTGTCTAACATACTACTCTCTCCATTTCAGCTGAGTATTCACTATTTACTTGATCAAACTGAAAAAAAATTCTTTCCCAAGGATTTATTTTCAAATTCTCCATGTTTGCAGAATACTGCACACACACACACACACACACACACACACAAACATATATATATATATATAATATACAATGCACTACATTGTATACTGTGCTGTATTCAGAAAATGGTATGCAGGTTTTCCATTTCATACATCAGCTTTTCATATGACTCACATCAAGGCTTCAATGCGAGCATCATGTGCCCTTTTGACCACCACATGAAAAGCATTGCAGATAGAGTTACGAAAAGCCAATTCTATGAGGCTGTTACTGCATGTACCATGAAAGCAGGAGGGCACACACAGTAAACAGTGAAATCATGTATTTAAGCTGAAGCTTAGAATAGAAGCGGGGTATAGGAATTGATTTAATGCCACTGCAGAATGAGAAAAAGTATTCACAGACAATTGATTCACATGAATTTACATTTACATGAATTGGATTGTTGTTGGAAATATTAAGGTATATATATAACTGAATAAAATGAAACTGAGGACTCCTTATAAAGTTTCATAAAGCATGTGCAAACATCACGTACATCAGACCTGTAATTGCATTCATCATGTGGATTCTCCAGTAATCACTGGCTGTACTTTAAAAGGTCACACACTTTAAATTGTTTGTACTCTGAGTGATGCATTAAGAGCGCTTGACTGGCACGCAGTGTGCTGCTGGAGGTAATAGCTCCTAGAGTTCAACTCACTGGGCAAACTGATGTGAGCCATGTGAAAGGGCCTTTACTGTGAGACTTTAATATGAAATACTGCATGCTTCTAGAATACTTCAACTTATTATGCTTACCAAGGCTACATTTATTTGATCGAAAACAAAGTAAACAATTAAATAGTGGAATATTATTCATATTTAACAGAAATTTCAGCATCATTACTCCATTGTCACACGATCCTTCAGAAATCATTTTAATATGCTGATTTTGTTCCACTTCTTATCAGTGTTGAAATCAGATGTGCTGCTTAATGTTTTTGTACAAACCATGATACATTTTTATATAAGGTGAAAAGAAAACTCAAAAGAACAGCATTTATTTATTATTATTTTGTAACATTATATATCTATTTAATGTCATTTTTTAACCATTTAATATATCAACGTCACTGAGTTTCTCACCAGTTTTTTTTTTTTTTTTTGTAGTATAGTATTACACAAATATGGTTAACCACATTTATGTATTCAACTATTGTTGAATGCTTAGCCATCCTGCCCATCCATACAACTGATCAGGAGGTGATAAACATAAAACGAGGGACTGGGAGAAAAAAAAATTGAACAACAGAATAACGTGGCTCAAAGTGCAAAGAACAGGAAATTGAGGATGAGAAGAAAAGAAATGAAATAAGAGAGGATATAAAAACGAAAGTGGCATCTGAAAGCCGTACAACAGGGATGACACAGGAGATAGATGTACAGAACGTGTGAACAAATATAGCCACTGTAAGAGAGATGAGACACGGGGAGCTGGAGCAAGGGAGTGAAATAGAAAAGAAAAGAGAGAAGGATGGAGGGGGCACGGCCACTTAGAGAAAGATCGGTGTGGCTCAAGAGAAGAGTGTAGCTTGTGGAAAGCATTGCCTCTCTTCCAGTAGAATCAAACATGTTTTAATGTGTGATTGTAAATTATTGATGAGCTCTGACTCATACATTCTATATCACACACACACACACACACACACACACACAAACTCAGAATCAGATATGTTCTATCGACGTGGAAACAACACTTCCTCCTCACTTTCACATAACTGAGAGCCTCATGTAACTGAGCAGAGATATTACGCAAGAGACTTGTTCCAGCACACACATGTAAATGTACAACAATGACAAAAAACACAATAACAGAAGGATTTTCTTCGATTCCTATCATAGAAAAATGAGAAATTCACTGTTAGATACAAGTGAGTCTTTTTGAACATACAGATTCTAAACCAAACTTTGTCAATGTGAGAGAAATGGTTGAACATAAGACCTTATGCATCCAATAGGGAAAGACATATCAGCCAAATCTTACTAGCTGTTTTCCTAAATCACATAATAAGAAATTATTTTGCAACTGTTGAAATGTAAGGTCTGTGTAGTGAGAATACCTGGATGTACAACATTCGCTAGGTTGTCACTGTCATTTGACATTTATTCATTTATTTTGGAATTGTACGAAAAATGGCTTTAAAGAGATAGTTGACCAAAAAATGAAAATTCTGTCATTGTTTCAAATGTGTTTTGCTTGCTGTAAAATGAATGAACTGAAGAACAGTTTTGATTACCATTGACTTCCATTGTATGGATAAAAAACACTGCAGACATTTCACAAAATGCCTTCTTGTTTGCCACGCAGAATGAATAAATGATTGCAGAATTGTCATTTTTGAGTGGACTATTCTTGGATAATATGTGGGATCGACATGTCATGTAATGCCTATAGTCTTGAATAATCAAGTGAATTAAATGAACTGCTGTTTTCATTTTCTTCTTTAGAAATAAATCTTCCAGGAAAAACACTAGCAAATCAGTGTTCAAACCTATGTTCTTGCATAAGAGTAGCCTACAATAATGATTTATATTCCCAGCTGTTGCATTTCATTTGGTTGGAAAATTAAGAGTTGTTTCATATGTTCTTTCATGTTTAAACCATGTCCAGAATGTCCAGCTGTGATGCCACTTGTTTAGAAGATATGTACTTGGGATAGACGTCTTGTAGAACATTCTTCTCACTATCAGAGATATTGATGTAGCTATTCAGATCCAATATGATATACAGTAACAATCACAGGAACCTATGGGTAGCTATAGTTCAAACTTTACCTCATGAATCATCATACAGTGTAGAGCTGATGTAAAAATGTGCTTCCCTAAGTAACTCGCAGTGCTTTGTCTAACTTTTATTAGCAACACTACACACTATCCTTGACTCAGTGAATCTCAATGTGACCACATTGCAGCAACTGACACTTTATTCTCCATAATGTGTTGAAAATCAGGCTGTTCCTTTACACCCACTCAAAAAATCTATTTTTTAAGCGAAAAACTGCTGCTTGATCCATATTTAGCCTTCAAAAACACTCACAATGCTATGTTTATCTAGATTCTTTCATTTACTGCCAGTAGCTGCAAATTTTGCAATTAGCACTGCCCTAATTGAAGTGTTTTAGTTAAGGGCACTTTAGTTCAAGCTCAGATTACAAATACACACTGAACAATGTTCTTCTTTCAGCATCAAACCACTAAGGTGAGGTGTCTTCATGTGCGATGGCCAACAGAAGAGTCTCTGGCTCTTTGCCATCTATAACGCATCACAAATCACTTTTACGGTTACATTTTTATTTTGTAGAGGGGCAGCTTGGCGGATACTGTAGTCAGTCTCCATTAATAATCAAGGAATTATATAACCATACACCTGATGGCTCTTACTATTGTCTATTTCTCGTAATCTTGAATCCATTTACATTCAAATATTCACTACCTATAGGATTGTATACACTTTAAATTATAGAAGCTGTGCCTGGACTATGGAAACGTGTTCATGTTGACTTATAATAAAAAAATAATCTCTTAATATACACTTTTCACATTTTCATATCCTTTATATATTGGCAATGTACAGCAGTATACAACACAAGCAGCAGAAGTTTTTTTTCTTTTCCACTCATTTCCACCACAAAATCAAAACAAAACTATTTGTTAACTGCAAAATATATCTGGTTAAAATTTTTTATGTAAAATAATGTCAAAAACTATCATTAACTGTAACATTTATGTTCAAAGAACATTTTCCAGAAGTCCCTGCATGGCCCATCACACATGAATTTATTTTATTTAAATAGTTTAGTTTCTTTATAGTTTGAAATAGTTTTGACTCTGTGGTTGTTTTATTTATTTATTTAATATTTTTATTTTTTGAAAGGCTACTCAGATTCATAATGTAGTTTTCTATTTTACCACATGTTTTATAGTGTTTATCAGTGCATTTTAAGTTACAAAGCGGACTCTGGTAGTTCAAGTGGACTGGTATATTAACATTATATCACTTGATGAATTAAACAGTTATAATTTCTAGCACAGCTTCAATATTTTACAGCAAGTTTGCCAGTATTTTTTAATGTGCATGAATTTGACAACATTCTGTGTTGGCAATTTTTACAGCTAACATTTTATCCTAAATAAACACATTTTATCTTAAACTACATTTATAATTACTCTATTGAAAATGAAGCAAATTTGCACATTTTCACGAAGCACATTAAAAACGTTAATTTCACAAGTGCCATTTACCTTTTTATCTCAAACACGTTCTTCACTTTTGACTCATGTGAATCAAATCACATCAGTTTCGGATTATTTCATAAAAGAACACTGAGCTCTTTTATCTGGACAGATACAGGAAAATTTGATTCCTCATAATATGACCCCTTTAAGTGCGGCTCTCAAGATCTCTCATCTCATTTGCTCTCTCTCTCTCTCTCTCTCTCTCTCTGCAGTTAACGAGGGTTCAGCAGAGATCAGTCAGAAGGAGACTTCAACGTGCGACATTTGTCAGTTTGGGGCCGAGTGCGACGAGGACTCTGAGGACGTGTGGTGAGTCACAAACTCACGCGACAGCTTTTCAGGGTCCTGACGTTCTGTTCTTCAGAGAGCCAGAGGGCTTGAGGAGTACGGGGGTCTGTCTAATGGCATGTATCTGATGTAGAGTCTTCTGCAGGCCTGCTTCTTGTGAGTTTCTGCTCTTCCTGGCACTGATTCTGAAGGCTGATAAAGTCTACGCCATTTCACTGTGATACATTACAGTGCATCGCCGAGGGTGCGTGCTGTACGGAATGCACTGCAGTAAATAATCTCTATTCGATTGTCCATCTCTCTGTCTTCCCATTTCTTTTTTGTCTTCTTCATCTATTTCTTGCTTCCTTTTAGCTCTTGTGCTATCAGTCCCTTATCTTTATTGAGGCTTATGATTAAAGCTAGAAAAACAAATGACCAGTAGGGTAAGTAAAATAAACTTAATTCAAGATAAGCAAATTCATCCTGTTTTGAGGATGTTTAGCTATTTTTTACTGGAAATCGGAACAGAAATACTGATTAAGACTGATTTTTGTGATGTCAGCAAACTCATTTCGGAGTCAGAGCAAGTTATTACATTTTGATGAAATATTAATTGGCAAAAGTCAATTTCAATGACTTTGCCAACCTTTCATCTGGACACATCTATTCCAAAAATAGATTCCAGGTCAACTTTCCGACCTGTTTGTAATCACTCACATGCACAAGGCTTGTTTTTTTGCCATTATTTCCCCTTCAGGTTTCTCTTTCATTTCAGCCTTGTAATTTATTTAACCCATTGACTAACATGTTGTGCCATGGCATTCTGTGGCATTCTGAGCAGATTGTAAATGTTAATTGTATTGTTGTCGGACTGTGGGGGTCAGATCTCTGTCAGTCTGGAAGGATGATGGATTATTTCCTAGTACGAGGCCCAATGCTCAGGACAGCGGACTGGCAACCCAAGAGATGGAGGGGCGAAAGAGTGCAGCTCTCCTCTGCAATTCCATCTTCAATTAATAGAGTTCCTCTTCCCTAGCAGACAGATTAAAACCTCAGAACCATGGGAGGGCAATTACCATTCAAATATCCCTCACGGTAATACACTAACCAGACAGATCAGAGGGAGGCCGAGGGATGGAGAGAGATAGAGATGTGAAAAGGGACGGGAACGAATGAGGGAGAAAATGTCAGAAAAAGACAGAGATGAAAAGAGGGAAATGAGGCATCTCGGCAGTTAATGTGTGCAAGTGTGTCTACGTTAAGGTTCATGTGGTCAGTTAAAAGCGGGTGGGGAGGGGGGTTTACTTTCAAAATACGATTTAAATAAGGCCCTGGAGTTCTTAATAAATTATCTTGTCATTGTTGTTGTTTGTTTTCTAACGAAGGATCAGTGAAAGGAGGTGCTTAAAGGAACAGTTCACCAAACAATTAACATCTAGTCCCCCTTTGGACCTGAGATGTGTGTGTTTTTTCATCAGAACAGATTTGGAGAAATGCAAATACATCACTTGTTCACCATTGAAGTGAATGGGTGCCGTCAGAATGATAGTCCGAATAGTTGATAAGAAGTTTTATTTTAGCAAACCTGTCATCTAATTTGAAAAAATGTCTATCGTTTACACTAAAACTCTGATTTGCAATAGACAACAAATCATTAAAATTAAAAATGTATTATATATAGCTTACTAATATTGCTCATAAATGACAGAAATGTGCTGTCACCTCTACAATTTGTAGAAAACGTTATGTTTATGTTATTTCTATTATTAGTCTTACATAATGTTGCACTTTCTAAAACGGTTGCACACAAATTGAGGGAAAATTCATTATATGTCAAAATTCTGACATTAGTTTTTCTTCTAGGTAAATCTTATGTAAGATATCTAACATATCTGATAGTTCTCAATACAAAAGCATGGGATTTGTGCCACTAATGGTTTAGAAATGTCATGGAAAGTGCCAGGAGCTACAAAAATGTTAAGTATAAAATATATATATATATATATATATATATATATATATATATATATATATATATATATATATATATATATATATATATATATATATATATATATATATATATATTATTATTATTATTATGGAGTCACACCTCTGCCTCATTCTGCTGATTACTCTGAAAGATGTGTTCTACTTCTATTTTAGGTACACAATGTGTAGAGAAAGGTTTTTTTTTTTTGGATTTTTTTTTGATTTTTTTGATTTTTTTTTTGTTTTGTTTTTTTTTTTTTTTTTTTTGAGTTCACATCAAATGCTCTGTGTAAATTAAATATTAATTAATTGCTTTAACAAATTTAGTTTATTCATTAACTATGCATTGAATTGATCAAGCATGAATACTTTTAAATTGTTAGGAAATATATATATTTCAAATAAATGTTGTTCTATTCATCAAAGAATCCTGAAAAAATCAGCATGTTAGAATGATTTCTGATGGATTACACTATAGTTACTCCTTACATTTCTGCTTTGCCATAAAAGGAAAAAAAATCTAATTTGAACATATATATTGCAACAGAAAACAGTAATTTTAATTTATAATAAAATTACAGTGTTTTTACTGTATTTTTAAGTGAAGTAAATGCAGCCTTACTGATCATAAGAAGCATTACAAAATCTCATCGAAAGTGAGCTTTTAAAGGATGGTGTAAACATACATACAGTAAATACATGAAATTAGTAAATTAATACAAAAGTCAATTATACATACATATATTTATGTATATTACCTTATAAGTAGACTTAATCATGGAAAAGACAAGTTTGTAGAATATGGCCTGTTAGAAGATGTTTTTTTTTTTTTTGACATTCGCAGTAGGTTTTGTGGTTTAATATGCAGGGAATCTTTAAACCAAATATAGCTGTTCCAATTCCACAAGATTAAGTATATCTTTGAGAGTCATGAAATCCCTACTGATCCTTTCTAAGTTGCTTTCATCAATTATATTTTTGGAAAGCTATGAAAAATGAGAAAATATAGTTTCCATCAGCCACAGCGAACAGTGAGTGTGCTAGATTGATTTGCAGGGTTGTAATTCCATACGTTATAGGACCCCTCTCTCTCCATCACTCTCTTTCTCTCTCTTTCTCTTTACCTTTCTTCCCCTTGGAATCTATTTGTATGTGCGTGTTGTGTCTGATAACCAATTAGCAGCTACATCTGTGAGCATTGATGCGACCAGTCCAATAGAATAGAATCCAGCTCAAACTAACAGTAATCTATTCATACCCTCTAATCTCATTTACTTTGGCTCAGTGCAAATGCAATGATTCTGCTGTTTTCATGCTATAAGAATTTCATTTTGCATGTATGCGTGCATGTGAGAATACAATAAGTGTGGATAAATAGAGTCAAACATGGTTCATATTGCTTTGTCTCATGTATGTCTTGCCAAATGCTGTCAGGTCTGGTCTGTTATCCTCTGGGCATATATGGAGGGATTAGAAATATTACAGCGGGGGTTTTATAAATCAATACCAGACTCAGAGATGAAGTGCTCACCAGTAAATATATTAGACAGAGGAAATGCAGCAAATATATCTGGTCTAAGTGCATTCTCTCTTTCTCTCTCTAAGAATTTGTAACTGTGACTGTATGGCAATTACTGTATGGCCCTAGTAAGACACTTTCCAATGCCAGACAACCCTTTCATCTTAAGAACTAGTAGTATGACTATGTATGAAGTTCTTTGATATTCAATGTTATGAGTACAAACAGTGGGTTACAAAAGCCTGAAACCACATCTGGGATTCGTAACCAAGTTTAAAACTGAGAATAAATACATGTAGAGAAAAACGAATTCTAGTATTTTTAAAAGCCACCAAAGAAATATCTTGATATATATATATATATATATATATATATATATATATATATATATATATATATAGTGTTCATATTCTTATATATTTAAATATTTTCAGATTAATATAAAAATATATATTTTTAATGTAATTTTAATTTAGCTAAGTTTGAATGCTTTTTAAATAATATTTCTATCTAGCTTTAGTTATTTAAGTTTTAGTCATTTTAGTGATTTAGAAAATATTTACATGTATATGCAGGGCTCTAGAGTTTGACCTCATTTCTCAATGGTGCGAAGAAAAAAAAAAAATCAGAGGTTGCATTGGTGCGAGCAGCCGTTCAAGGAAAAAATAACATCTCAGAAACTAGACACTACAGACACTAGAGCCCTGCATTTCAGACCGAGCCCAACGGGCCCAGACTTTTTTACACCCCTCGAGCCAGGCTTCGAGCCAGTTTTCACATCAAAGTTCAGATGCGGGCCGGGCCTCCTGCCTGTTTAAGACTTCTCCTTAATTTAATATTTTAGACATCCATCAATTAGTGATGAAAAAAACAACACGAGACTGTGTTACCGCGACTGTCAAGAGCAGCTGGACAGTGTTTATTGTCCAGCAACAGCAGCAGCAGCAGTGTGGAGCGTGCCATCAGCGCAGCGCAGCATTCAAATACATGCAATAGGCTTAATCTTGCCACAAAGCACCGGCAAAAGTAAATAGCATAAATGTGACGGGGGAAATAGTAATGAGATATTTGAATAAACTAGTGTTTTTTAGATATTTGAATAAACTAGTGTTTTCTAAGTCTGTCACAAGTATAAAGTTCCCAATTCTGAATCCTCATCTCCTCATTAGATGCGCCTTTAGAGAGAAGTGCATCTTTATTGATTATGATTATAATGAAAGTGTTTTTGATTTGTTTTATTTTGTTAATTATACATTTAAAGCTTTATATAGATATATTTATAATGTCTGAGAGTCATGTTTTCACTGAGTTACAGTTCATTTTTGTACTCCTGTTAAAGGCGAGACAGCAAAATGTACATCATGATTGTTTTCTTTATTTTATAAAAGCACAACTTTTTGTTGATGATATTTTGAGTAGACACAAATAAAAGTAGACCCTTTGTAGTTATGAATGATTAGTTACTCTTACCTTTATGTGCCAAAATGATGGTGTATGCACATAAAAAAAAATGCAAGTGATCATGCTGGCATCTCCATGTCCGGAAGCGTCTCCGTACAAACTATTAGATAGCCCGCATTTATATGCTTGAACTGTTTTAGATCTATATATTTTATTATTATTATTTATTTTTATTTTTTTTCACTGTCTGCCACTGGCCGCTTGGTCGTTACTAAAAAAAAAAAAAAAAATACTTTTATTTAACAAACAAAAAATGCACCATAATAAAGAAACAAAACTAAATATAATCACTTTGCTATTACATACAAAACAGAACTATTTTAATAACTGAAAGTATAAGCTGTTTAGGGACTGCTCTGTACAAGTCAGACACTAGAGCATTCCTTCATTCAGGCACATTGGAAGAACTGATAAGAATCAGTGTAAAGGGGCTAAGTCTGGAAGATTTTGCTGCTAGAGAGAGTGTGGCCAGCTGGTTTAGCCAAGGCCAAAGATCAGGAAGGCCAAACTACAGGAGTTGGCCATTGGAGCGGCATGTGACTGCAGTGGAGGATAGTCCATAAGGCATTGAGCATAAGATGTTCAGTTTGAAGCCCTTAAAACACTTAATTTAGATTTTCTTTTTATTTCATTTATCTAGAGATGTTTTCATAAATAAATTCAGCTCAGTGAAGCACTTTAAGCACCAACACTTTTTCAGTAAGTTATCTTTCTTGTACAATTGTGCTTCAAATAAAGAACTTTATGTTGACCAGATTGTTAGTTAATCTACAAGCTACAAGTCAATATTGCCTATAAAAAAAGTTAATGGGTAAAACTGTGGTGGAAACAATTTCACATTTTCTATTTAGGATTATATTTTAGTTTATTTTAGCTTGATTTTAATTAAAAACAATTATTTTTAAATATTTAGTTTTTGTTAACATCTTATTATTAATATTTTAGCTAATTTATATAAATATTACAATATTTGAGAACAGAATGATGCCTTATCTAATTATGTAATTAATACTTCCAAATGATTCATTCAGAGACATTTACACCGTAGTGGTCACCATGCAACAGAGGTTTAAATGACAAAAATGCTAAATAGTAACATTTCCACTAACGGAGACTTATTGACTGCAAACACATCCATAAAGATGCACAGAGACACTCGAACTGGCAAACTCATTTTTGTTAAAAAAAAAAAAAAAAAAAAAAAAATATATATATATATATATATATATATATATATATATATATATATATATATATATATATATATATATATATATATATATATATATATATAATCTGAGACCACACAGACAAACAGATGGCAATATCTCGAAGCTCATCCAAATAGATAAATATCTCAGACTGCAAGTACAAGAGAGGGAGAGGCGATGCTCATTCTGCCAGGAGAGAGTCAGTCTCCAGTAATGGGGTGTCTGGCAGAAGTGTGCGTTTAGATAAATAAATGAACAGATAAACTGCAAGTGCAATGCAAAGTAAACTGAAAGATATGGTTGGTGAAATAATGTTTGAAGGAATGAAGAGTCTGTGTGCATCTATTCATAAGTGCTTATCTCTACTCTTATAGAAACATCAAGAATAGTAATGAATTCTGACTCGTTGCCACAAAATTGGTTCATTTCAGTGAACTTATTCAGAGGCTCATTTTTGTCATCACACAATTACATGATCACATGGTCTCTGACATCCTGACATTTTATCTATTATTAAGGTGGTTTATAGCAATGTTTTCCAGTTTGGTTTGTTGCAGCCATATTTAACAACAATTTATCAAAACCTGTTTGTATGTTGATGAAACTGTCATGCAAGCAGTACTGTATGTGTTAATGGTTATTTGTTATGCTCGACTATTGAATTTGAATGATTTCTCAGTTAATAAGAGTGTGATTATAAAAGATAATAATATAATAAGAGATAATACAAAATAATCATCTTCTAACCTGTTTTGAGAACTGGTTTAGATGATTTATTACAAACATCTGACACAAAGAACAATTTGTTGCATGGTTAAACAGGAAAAATGCATTATAAATAGCTGAAACAACAGCAAAATATGTTATTAAATTATACTACTTTTTTTTCCTAACATTGCTGCTTTTGCTTTGCTACAGCAGTTTTTCTTGATTAAAACTAGATTTTAAAATGTGTTGGAAATCACACTGTTCTTATAGTAATAAACCTGCTAATGGAACTGAATGTGTAATTTTATTTGACCAATAGAAGTTTAAATCATCAATAATGTGCAGGAGGTTCAGTATCTGTGTCTACAAATCAGCATATCTCTTATAAATTGGAAGTCCAACACTAATCAAATTGCAACTCCATATTTCTCTTTTCTGAAAGTTTGAAAAACCAATTATTATTATTGAACTTTAATATGTTTGTTAGCTCCTTTAATGGTTGGCATTTAATTTGCTGTGATTTGTTTAACCGACTATTTCTTATTATTGTGCATAATTATTTATGTTTTATTATTATTATTTTTTTAAACTCTGGGCACTTTGGGCCCTGTGGACTTTTGGAAATTAAAGTACTTCGTTAAATGTCCCACAGTGGATATACTATACATGCATCATCTGATCCCTAATGAACAAATGTCATTACGTCTCATATTTCATAGAAAGTTTTCACACTGACATTGTAACCATGTGCAGTAACTTTAACAAAAACAGCTAAATGTTGTTTGTGGCGAAAAGGGATGAGTTAAAAACACACAATACATATCAAAATGGTTTACTTACATTTTTGTTTAGATCATTATAGTTAAAAACTTTGTAATTATGAAATTTCTTATTTTAAGATGAAGACTGTATATTGAAAAAGTCTTATTTCTTATTTTAATTTAGTTTAAATCAGTTTACTAAAATGAATACAAACAATATTGTTTTTTTTATTACAAAAACACAAGAAAAACTACTAAAACTTTAGCTAAAGTTAAAGTGAAATTAAAAAATAAAAGTGAAAACAGAAAATATAAAAATAAAAACGAATTCCTTATATCAAATATACTCAACTAACACTGGTCTGGGACAAGACTAAAATAAAGTCTACACACAAAAGTATGTGAAAAGTAGTCAAAAAGAAAAAAAAGGCATTTGAAGACTGCTTAAATGTGACTGTTTAAATATATATGAAAATAAAAAAATAAAAAACCAAGCCCTGGGACATGAACATGATTATTGTTGAAGAAAAAACACAAATTTATTGCCTGAAACTTCTTTCTATGAGAAAACCCAGACATGAATCTCCATCTACAGTAAAGTTTACTCTGATATGAAACTCTCTCTCTCTCTCTCTCTCTCTCTCTCTCTCTCTCTGCAGGTGTGTGTGCAACATCGATTGCTCCCACATCAGTTTTAATCCAGTCTGTGCATCAGACGGCCGTTCCTATGACAACCCCTGCCAGGTGAAAGAGGTGTCATGTCAGAAGCAGGAGAGGATTGAGGTCAAATACCTCGGACATTGTAAGGGTCAGTATCAACTCTCAATTCCTTAATCACAAATGCATTAACCTCTGCTCCTGTCTCATCTCATCTAAGTCTAATCAGATTCATTCTGCTCACGATCTGAGGAGGTTATGAGGAAGGTTCACCCTCACACACCATCTCTCTCACACACACACACAAAGGCTTGCTATGTTTTACTGATGGTTTTAATAAGTGTATCTATATACTGTAGCCAACTGAATAGTGCAACATAAATGTTAGTAGATTCAAATAATCACAACATACATTTTCTGTACATTTACCTTTTTATTTTATTTTATTTTATAATCTGACCCAGCCCCAATCATACTCATAAATTAAGAACTCCTGATCATAATTTGTGTATCTAATGTTTCTGTCCCCTTCCATCCAAACCCACACACCACTTTTTGATGCATTTTAAGCTCAATTTGAATGAAGAAATCTAAAATAGCTTTTATTTGAAGAACCTGTGTGGCCACTGAGCATTTGAGGTAAAAAGTGAGAGATATGTTTGTTTGTTTTTTCAGAAATGACATGTTCAAATAATAAGACACAATCATATTTAAAATACACAGTTTTTTTTTAGTTTTTTTTTTTACTTTCTATTCATGAATGAATCATGGAAAAATATTCACATGCTTTCCACCAAATTATTAAGCAGAACAACAATTTTTTAACATTAGAAATATTTCTTGAGTATTTTTATTAAATTCTGACATAATACTTTTCTTATTGCGATTTCATTTATGAATAAATTTGCCATTAAAGTTTTCTTAAATGTTCTCTGTCATTTATTGGTAAATGAGAGTCAGGCAGCAGTACTTCTAATTTCATATTCACTAAAAGTGTTAATTGCATTAAATAAAACTGCACCAAACATAAATGTTAACAGCTCTAAAAACAAGTGTCGCTTGTTTAATGCAATAAACAGAGTGGTGTAAAGGAGCATATTGGACCCAGTGAGTCTCTGGAGAACTAGCCTGCTTTATGTGTCCTCAACAGGCCACCGTACCCTGATACCTCCCAGTGTGTGTGACAGTTTGACTGAGTGCTGTGACCTGCTTCACAGACAGTGTCAGGAGAGAGTTTGAGAGCGAGAGAGACAGAGAAGAAAAGAAAGAAAGAAAGATTGTGATTAATTGAGTAAACAGAGGAGGGTGTGGTGTCACTGCTGTAGCATTGATCCCTCCATTGACTTACACGGATACCCTTCAAAAGTGCTCTTACACACACACACACACAGACACACACACACACACACACACACACACACACACACACACTTTCTCCTCACAGTTTACAGACGAAACGCTGCACTCTGTCCTAAATAGTCTTTTAAAGGGCTAGTTCATCAAAAAATTAAGATTCTGTCATCATTTACTCACCTTCATTGTGCAAAGTCCATATAATTTTAGAACGGTCTGTGAGGACCAGACAGAAATTGAAGACCAAATCATTTGCTGAAACGTTTTTTTTTTTTTCACAGCTCTCGAATTTCATTCACATTCACATATAGAGTCCTGCAAGAATGAGTCCTAAAACCTGGAAACAAATTAGCAATTTTGAATTTCCCATAAGTCCCTAAGTCAGTGGCTTTTATTTAAGTGTCTGACATAAAGTGGATAAAAGAAGCTCAAGATATTTTCACATTTTATTTTACAACATAAAATATCAATAATACTCGACTGGTGATTTTACGTGTCTTGACAACACGTTCTAACTCCCAACGTGTCACATAGTGCCGCTTGGTCACAACCCCTTGGCATCACTTTTTGATGTGCAGGGTCTTCCATTGTTTTCAGTTGTTTGTCTTAATTTAATGGTTTGCATGCTTTGAATAGAAATACTTTTATATAAATATATACTTTCATTGGACCCCCTAACCCCACCGCTATCCTAAACCTACCCACTTCTGAACAATATAAAACATGTAACAGGCAACTACAGTACAGTCACGGGTATCTATAGCAAAAACTGACCATAAAAAAGCAGTATAAAAGCATTACAAACAAGTCGTGTTGAATTCAGAGTCTTCTGAAGCCATACGATATCATTATGCGAAGAAGAGAGTAAAACAAAAGTTTTAATTGCTGAAAATGATCCCGCTCCGTTAACACGTGTACATCTCATTCAATAAGTTACTCCCGTAGCATGCAATCGGTCATGAGACACAAAAGAGCCAATAGCATTTCACAACCAAAGCTGACGTAAGGCTTCTTCTGCTGGGAATTTTTTTTCTTTTTTTTTCTTTTTATTTGTGCACTGTGCAGCTACAGACTGCACACAAGACGAACTATACCGCAAACTATTCCTCTCACAAATCAATCGTTTTTTTCTCTGAAGACTTGGAATATTAATACTTTTTGAATAGATTATGACTGTAGTTGTACCTGCCTGTTAAATCCTGTGTTTTATTGACAAACGGTGGGTTTAGGGGCAGGGGATGGGTTACGTGCTCATAAATGTGTAAATAGTGTAATATAAATAAAACTGTTGTTTTGACTGTTAACACTAAAAAAAAAAAAGAAAGAAAAAAAATCACACCCCAACATATGTGTCACACTTCGCTGCAGGAAGGAACAAGAGAAACATGGAGTACAAGCAAAAGTCTAGGAATCACATGAATAATCCACAATGGTAACACAGAACATCCAACAAGTACGGATGAGGTAGACTTGACAGAGGAGAGACGCAAAGACAAGATTATTACTAATTATTAAACACAGGTGCATATAATGACTAATTAACAGGGACATTGAACACATGTGGAGGGAAAACACAACATAATGAGTCCAGGGGTGTGACAATATGCAATAATGGCAAAATTATTACCCAATATATAATTTAATCATGAGTGCCTTTCTCAATAGAGGACCCCGCACATCGAAAAATGACACTAAAGGGGTACCATTTGCATCAAAAAGTGATGCAAAGGGGTCCAGACCAATCGTCAAAATGTGACGAGTTGGGAGTGAGCATGTGTCGGTCTTGAAAAAAACAGCTAAATGGGACGATCAGGGACATTAAACATCATCATGCAAATGCATTTTCTATTTAAACAACACGGCACAGGACACGAATGAGAACTGCGTCAGGCTGAAACTAGCAAAAACACTTGCACCGCATTGCCCTGGGTGTATGATAGGGCCCATTATGTCACTGATAGACTCACATTGATCTTGAACTGACTGATTGCTCTCTGTTTGTAAAATAATCACAATATAGATAACAGATGGTTTTCACACTACTAATAACAATGTGAAGTTGATTGTTTATCACTGGCTTGATTCAATGATGCATTAACAATAGTAAACCATTTTTGACAAAGAACAGCTATGAGCTGAGCTCTTACATATTAGCAGTGGTGGAAATGTGTACTTAAGTACAAGTACTGTTACACTGATGAAAAAGTACTCAATTACAGGTAAAAGTACTGCTGTCAAAACAGTACTTAAGTAAAAGTAAAAAGTACTCCTCTCAAGAAATATTCAGAGTACAAGTTACTAGTTACTTTTTAGCTGGCGATGTTTAGTTTACCAAAAAATATTAATATCAAATATCTATGTGGATGGATAATAGCAACTTTGAACAAAACCCACTTTTATCTTATTGACAAAGTATGTTAATTAGTGGTCATGACAGGGATTTCTAACTTCAATACATTGGTTAGATGTACAGCTCAGACGGTGTTTCAGTACTGCCAAAGCAGATCTGATAAGGACGGTATCAATATTGCCATATCAATTTGATATTGTTTTGGAAAATAACGCTGTAGTCCAAACAGGCTGTTGTTCTTGAAAAATGATTTTTTTTTTAATTAAATATCTCCCTTTGGAGTGGACTTTAAGATTTGTATCTTTGTAGATGTTTGTTATGCCCAAACATACACACTACACACTGACTAAAATTCAGAAAGTGAAAAAAAGCATAATAGGACCCCATTAAGAATATCTGTTTGTTACGTCTGACATCATCCTTCACCACTTCTGTGACCTAATGCTCTGCCAGACGCCCCCAAAAAACAACAAACTAATTCAGCTAAAATATTAGTGTCTGAGACACAGTGAGCATGGAGACTTTAGTGTGAACAGCAAATTACGCTTATCTTAAATACCGGTACGTAATATTAATGTAATAGTGTTAATAAACGGCACCTTATATGATGAATAGATTTTACATAGGCTTTTATTTACATATAAAAATATTATGCCCCCAATTACCATTACAAAAATCCCAATCTTAAACATTTGCTCATTTTGTGTATTTGTGTTTTTTTTAAATAGGGTAACTTACAGCACAAGGAAGCTTGATTTCAAACTGAATTGAATTTACAAAAAAAAAAAAAAAAAAGACAAGTACACAGTCAGTAATAAAATTATAAAACAAAATTACCTTAATTCAGTTTGAGGTATTCAAAATATGACCACACTGATTTTTTACAAGCAAGGATTTACAGTAGGATTTAAGAGCCATATACAGTATGTTAGGCCTATTTATGTAGATAAATGGAACATCCGATGGCTTTGACCTGTAATGACTGTAAAATGTAATTTATATGTACAAATCAGACAAATATCTTTATATATCTTTATCAAATACTGTGGAAAATGAATAATAGAACCGTGTCAGATATTTCAGTATCGGTATCAAAATATAGATATTTATGATAACACTACCATGTAGTTTGTTTCTCCAAGCTCTGAGTCCATAAATGATGCTGATCTCCATCTCTGTCTGATCAGCTCTTCACCCGCTGCAGCGGCGCTGTTCCCGGTTCAGAAATCAGCGCATTGATTGGTCCGTTTACGTTTAGATATTTTTATTCGCTACTTTATTCGGTGCTTTAAAAAATGTTATATTAATTCAAATTGTGTCAGTACTCAGTAACGAACTATGATTTAAACGTAACAAAGTAGATTATTTTGATTAATTTGTACTTAAGAACAAGTAAAAGTACAGCTTTAAAAATATACTCAAAAAAGTACAGTACCCGAAAAACTACTTAATTACAGTAACCTGAGTAGTTGTAATTCGTTACTTCCCACCACTTCATATTAGACTGATGACAGGTCACGATAGTCATGAAACAAAATTTCTGTCACTAATGATTATTATGTCAATCGAGTAATCAGTTGATTGTATCATTTTTGGTGGTAATGAAAATATACTTAAGCAAACAATAGACTTTAAAATGATTTGAAATTCATCTTTAATACTATGTTTGGCCAATTCTTTATAATAAAAAATGCTGGACATCAAAACATGCTAGCTCAGAGTGAGGGTTCAAACATTTATTTTGAAATGGCAATGAACAGTTGGCATATTTAGAATGATAATGATGTATCCTCCTGTGTTAGCATAGGTTTATAAATGGTTTACATTATAGATCTGATGAAATTGTGCAGATTGCATTCCCAGGTGAATATTTTAATATGCAATATAAAATGATGGAGTTTGAGATGGTCCGTGCATGTAAATGATATTAGTTCGTGTGGAGCAGCATTTACTGTGAACTGAACCACTTTGAGATACACGTAACCTATAAATAAATTGCATATATTTGTTTAATTTGATTGCAGCCTTTATGAATTCACAATAGCTCTATGCTTAATTATTATTTTTAAATGGTTTTAATATTTCATGCAGCCTTAGAAAACGGTCTAATAATGCTGTTCATGGATTCTCATTCTCATTTATAATGGAGTACTCCAATTTAAATGAATTTAAACCCTATTTCAGATTTTTATGCCAAGGTTAGGTTATAAAGTTTCCAAATCTTTTTGTACCAAAAAAGCTATTTACCTAAGAGCAATGTAACACTTGTGATTGATGCTGAGAGATATGAAAGAACCAATCTTGATTATATGCGTTACGTTATGTTACGAGACGTGTCGAGGGGAAATTGTGACGTCACAATTCTCCAGATTTCAAATCCTAACATTTTGAAAGGGTAGAAAAGAATAATTCTGGGGGATTGTGTTTTATTGTAGAGAAACCTCTTAAATGTGTAAATGTCAAGAACATTTAAAGTCTCTCGTTTTATGACCCCTTGAAGCAAAAAGCTAATTCTTAAAAACATAATCAAATGTGCTGCTTCGACGAGAGCGTGTCATTGGTAGAATACATTTCGAGCAAGTCACTTGCCAAGACACTTTTGATGTTTGCAGTGGCTCTATCTGGATTTTTATTTTTTTATTTGTTTTACGTTACGACACTTTGTACACTATTTTACTCCACTTTCATGATTTCATCACAAACTGACCCTTCACAACAACTAACCTGACAACATTAAACTGATTGTGGAATTACAGTCTCCCCCTCTCTCTCTTTTGTTCGGGGTGTGTTTAGAGGAGAGAGACCAGGTGAGCGAGGTACCGTGGGGTCTTTACATCCCGTGTCCAGAGCGTTACAAGAACTACTGTGTCCATGGAGAGTGCGAGTATCCTAGCAACCTCTCGCCCCCAACCTGCAGGTAACCGCACCACACGACACACACAACACATCAGACTCTTCCTTCTCCCTCACAAACGCGCCCACATACTCTTTAAAGGACAGTGTTAGATTGATTTTGGAGAAGCGCTGAGAAGACAAAAGCAGGGGAAGGATGGAGAAATGAGAGAAGATGAGAAGTGATGAAAGATGTGCAAGAAAAAGTGTGAAGGAAAGAGAAAAGGAGAAGAGAAATTGTGTGTGTGTGTGTGTGTGTGCGTGTGTGTGTGTGTGTGTGTGTGTGTGTGCCTCCCCCTGAAAGATGACTCATTCTACCAGCTGTGCATGTGTGTGTGTATGTGTGTGTGTATGTGTGTGTGGCGGCTGGCAGGTGTCCCTTTAACCGCCTCCTCTGAGAGGTCGAGGTTCTAATTAAACAAGACTATGTTTTTCCCAGTGTGCACCAGCCCCCCGCTGCACACTCACTCCCACACACACACACACTTCCACTGCTTTTTTGCACTTATAAACACTGAAAGCCTAGTAATTATCCACAAACAGTGGCATCAACATCCTATTGCCATGTGATTATGCACACTGCCCTCTATAATCACCTGCTGAAAGTAGTTATTGATTATGGTCTCCCCATCTTTTCTTTGCTTTAAACTCTAACGTTATTTTCTCTCGTCTGTGTGTGTGTTTTTCAGTTGTCATTCGGGCTTCATTGGGCCGCAGTGTGACAGGAAGGACTATAACGTGATGTACGTGGTACCTGGTTCGGTAAAGCTGCGCTACGTCCTGATCGCATCCATCATTGGGGCTCTGCAGGTGGCCATTATCTGCCTCGTAGTGCTTTGCATCACACGGTGAGTTTAAACACACAAATCATTTAGACATGTGGCAAAGGTTTCTCTAACTTCACACAAGCACTTGTCTGATGACAATCACTGTGCAGCTGTAAACAACATCCAAAAGTTATGGGAATAAGTCTGGAATGTAAAAGCTTAATAAACAGACAGGCTTCTATCCACATGTGCATAGTTGTTTCAGTATAGCCCCTTTCACACCGCACGTCGGACCCGCAATATTTATGGAAAGTTGCCGGGTCGCCTTCTGTGTGAAAGCAACCACGTCCCGGGATTGATTACCGCACTGAATCCGGGTCGGGGACCTAGTAACATTGCGGAGTTCGACCCGGGACAAGCGCTGTGTGAACAAAAGCCAGATCTAATTCCGTGTCGAAGTGATGACGCGCGTTATCGCGCGACTCATTTACCGGCTGTTTTGAAAGAAGATCAACGTTCGCGACGAAAACATATGTGCAAACTGTAATGAAGCAGAGATCAGTTAGTTCCTCACTTTCCGCGCTGACGCAGAGATCATTTGCTTGCTTCAGTGAAAGTATAACGTGCCTAGCGTTGTCGACTCGTACATTACACGTCATGCGCTAATGTCACGTGTCGTTACGGGATCTTCAAGGGTTGTGTGTGAAAGCACGCACATATCCCGCGTCATCACTGGCAGTGTGAAAGTGCAAAATCTAGCGACCCGGGAACAATTGCAGGAACACTTTACCTGTTTATTTGCCGGAATGACAGTGTGAAAGGGGCTTATGAAACATATCTATACATTTTACAAGGGGTGGTGTTGGTGCAGTGGATAAGACACATGCCTTTGGGGTGACAGACCCGGGTTCGAATCCACTGTGAGACACCAATGTGTCCCTGAGCAAGACACTTAACCCCTAGTTGCTCCAGAGGCATGCGACCTCTGACATATATAGCAGTTGTAAGTCGCTTTGGATAAAAGCATCAGCTAAATGAATAAATGCAAATGTTTTCATTCACAAAAAGCACAGAGATTTAAAGTTGACAGGAATTATGGCAGAACATATTGAAGCCCAAAAAGGACATGCATTTATTCCTTGTTTTTGTGATCCTCATAAAATAGGTTTGAGTTTCTTTTTCTTTTTCTTATTTTTTGTGTGTGAATAAATGTAATTTTGTCTTTTGAATGGTATGGTCATATTTAAATTATTTTGAACAAACTATCCTTTTTTAATATATATTATATAATACACTTACTACAAAAGTACCTTGATGCTTAAATAAAAACACCCTTATTTGCATTAATAATTTTTAAGTGAGACCACTTTTTGTAGTGACTATATAATGTATGAACTGCATTTATACAGAAACACACACACACACACACAGTCACAGCGTTGCTGTTTATAACGGCAGTGTTTGAATATTATTGCATTGCACAGTTCCTCTATATAATTTATTCAAAATTCAACAGTTTTGTTTTTCCTGTGGCTGAGAAAGACAGATTATCTGATGCATAAAGCAGCAAATTAATTCAGTAACAGTTCTCAGCTAAATAAGAAGCCTACATACATGAATATTATGGCATGCAGTTGCAGACACACAAGTTTATAAATGAAATTTCTGTAAATCAGAACAACTCTGATTGCAATATCCAGAGAACTAACTATTGTGAATAAAGATCATATAAGGAAACCTGACCCATACACATGCATAGTCATGAAGTGAAAGGTGTTTCAGAAGTGCACAGTGTTCACCGCAGTGCCCTCCTTCACCTTACAGCCCGCAACTGGTTTCTATGGCAACACACTTTCTAACTGCAGCAATGACTTAGGAACGTCTTTCTCTTATCTGTCTCCTCTTGCTTTCTCCCCCTTTAATTTTCTCAAGTCCCGTCTTACACTGTCTCGCACTCTCGCTCTCCTGTGTCTGTCGGCATCTTTCGCTCTCTGTCTTTCCGTCTAGCTAATCAAAGATGCTCAGACTGAAGCACATGTTTAATCAAACACACTCCTGCAAGGGCGCAGAGACGGTGTAGTGATTAGGTGATTGTAATGATTCTCTGATGCCGCATTACATGCAGAGTGTAAGAGCTACCGGGAGGTAGCAAAAGTAATGGTTCAGAGAGTGAAAATACAAAGAGCGAAGAAAGAACATCAAACTCTCTCTAATGAGCGATCATTCAGACTCTTTGACCTTTTAAAAGTTTACGACGCTCAGTACGACTCGTCCGTTTTTCATCCGTGCTCCACCTGTAAGCAGGCTTTCTGAGACCTCTAATGTGTAACGGTTGTTTTGATTGTTGCTTTGTCCCGTAACGAGGCTCCCAGGGATGGTGGAATGGGCCATGTTGCCGTAATGGCTCTGTTGCCCTTAGTGTTTGATCGCAAGGGGGAAATTGCCACCTCACTTTTGTATAATCAGCACAAATAGGCTTTGACTACAATCCATTTAATATAACTCTCCAAAAGTAGTCCTGTAGGATTCTAAAAGAGAGGGTTTATTGATTAAAGACGGCAAAAGTTTCACCAAACAGACACAATGCAGTGAACATGTTTTGCAGTGATTTAACGTCCAGCTTTTTTGTAATAACTTTCACCATTGTAGTTTCAGAGGGTGTACAACTGGGCTAAATGGAGGGCGATAGAATTGTCATAATATCATTAGGAAGAACAAACCCTTAGTAAAAAAAAAAGAAACAAAACAAAAAGTGACATAATTTGGTCTGCCAGTCATAAGTGCAGAAAAGACAATGTGTGCCTATTTCCTTCCACTGTAGGAAACTGAAGCCAAAATGTGACCCTGAACCACAAAACCAGTCATAAGTAGCACAGGTATATTTGTAGCAATAGCTAACAATACATTGTATGGGTCAAAATGATCGATTTTATGCCAAAAATCATTTGGATATTAAGTAAAGATCATGTTTCATGAAGATATTTTGTAAATGTCCTACTGTAAATATATCAAAACTTAATTTTGTATTAGTAATATGCATCGCTAATAACTTAATTTGGACAATTTTAAAGGCATATTTCTAAATATTTTGAATTCTTTTTGCAACCTCAGATTCCAGATTTTTAAATAGTTCAATCATGAAAACCCTCAGAAGATTTTAACGTGGTGATGGTTATGACTATTTATTTGGTCTTGGCAAAATAGATGTATGCTGTAATTGTGTATTATTGCTTCTGCTGCAAACAAGAACAGGAACTTGTTACTGCCAATGCATATGGCAATATGGTGCTGAGAGTATTTAAGACATATAATGCTGCTGCACATATTGCATATAAAATAATCCATAGCAGATCTATACAGGTGGAGCTGGGGAAGCCAGCCACTGCAAGGCAGTTAGCCCATAGGCTGCGTATGCATCATGAACCAATCAGCTTGTGCCAAGTCATTTAACACTGTATCATCAGTTACATTAACGACCTGTCAGTCTGCGCCATCTAGAATTTCATGACTGAACTATATATTTGTTTCTCACCCAAATATTGTCCTATCCTAACAAACCATATTTTTGTGAAAATTTTATTTATTCAGCTATCAGGTGTATACATCTCAATTTCAAATTTTGCACTGATGCTCTCATTTGGAGCCAAAGTCTGTGCAGTAGTGATTGTAAGGTATCAAAGTCCCACCCAAACTCCCGCAGAGCCAATCATAAGCTCACAATCATAAGCCACACCCCATTATTACAGTGTCAAATTACTGAAATCAAACTTTTTCAAAAAATGAACACTTGAACATAAGTCCATGAAAATGACAAAAAACAATTTGGTGCGAAAATTATTTAAACGAACAATATGGAATTTTTGGCCACCAGGGGTCACTCAATCAAAATAATAACATAAGACGTACTTTGATGACGTCGGGAAAGAGCGTAAGGCTCATGGGAGTTGTTGTTCATTGGAACACGCGCTCTGTTGCTCCCTATCATTCCTCACTCATTCTAACTTAGTATTTTGACAATCACGTCTTTTCGAACGGAGAGACAGTTTCAACGGCAACAACATAAACAAACGTTACTGCGCATGAGCGCCTTTGTGGACCTAACTTAACTTCCAGTAGACTTCCAAATAGAATCAATAACAACAGCCAAGTCCCTCTAGAGTAGATATTTTTTGATAACAAACAAAATGTTTGCTGCGTGGATCAGGCGGACTTAATGAAAATGCAAATTCATTATTTGCCAACAGGAGATGTTTTAAAGCATAGACATAAAGCGCGAGAAATAGAGGTTTCCCCAGTAACAGCTGTAAACGAAGCAGAGCTGGTACGCTCATACGTTGCTTTATCAGGCATATAACATGCAAGTCTTCCTTCAGAAATACAGCGATATAAAAACACCTGTGCCTCGTTTTGATATTTAAACATATAAATGTAAGGAAGTATTATTATTAAACGTGCAGTAAGTAACGTTACTCATGTTTATTCAATGAAGCCTTTTTGAAAAAAAGATCAGTTTTAAAATTGTGGCAAGTCTCCAAAAATAAATAAATGTATGGGAAACACACCCCGCAGCACAACCACCTGAGCCCAACTTCAGTCTACTCATCACCTTGCCTTTAACTGCGTTTGTAGAAGGCACCGCAGCCAGACCGATATACACGACCGTGCGCTCGATGAAACCGTCTATATGAATTATGAGACCCCTATCAAATCAATATTCCATCTAGCTAGTAGTAATATATGTTAAAAAACACAGTCGCCTTTCGTTAATAATTATAATTATGTTATACTATGATATCGAACAAGTTAGAGAACTGCATTTAAAGCTACTTTATTCAGCTAGATATAGAACAAATGTAGATTTACATGAGAGCTAGTCCGTCTGCGTTTTACACAAGACATCATCGTTTCACAAAATATACGGATAGATACAGTTAGCTGAATGGATGCATACCTGTTTATCAGAATGCAAGCGAGTTCGGCATCTCTCTGTAGTTTCAGCTTGTCACGAAGCTCTCTCTAATCTTGGAAATGCAACTCCAATATTTACCTGTGTCTCTTGTCCCAAAACCATCTCGGGTCATTTATTTCACCCGTGCGTTTGCGCTTCACAGAACGTGCAGGCAAAGCATAATCATGATCCATAACTAAGTTATTGATTGAGGTTTAAATACGAATATAAACAATATAAATATAAAATATAAAAGTCTCGATCAAGGCTACTACTTTTTATTCTTCGTCTCGTCTTTGTTTCTGTTCACCTTTGTATTTGGCAGTTCCGCAGGAAGTTAGATAAACTAGAGGGGTCAAAGTTTATATGACGCCATAGACGGGCGACAAAACGGAAATAAAGAAATGTGCCGTGTCTTCTAATTAAACTATAATTTTCTCCGGATTTGAAAGTTCGTGGAAACTGTCGGGATGATGTAAGTACACAACTAAAAAATATATACAGT
This sequence comes from Carassius auratus, assembly GCF_003368295.1. Taxonomy (NCBI): domain Eukaryota; kingdom Metazoa; phylum Chordata; class Actinopteri; order Cypriniformes; family Cyprinidae; genus Carassius; species Carassius auratus. The sequence goes on along the minus strand of NC_039248.1, from coordinate 5,427,614 downwards.
ATAACATAGATATAGTGATTTCTGCTATTTTTAAAGCAGAAAAATTACATATTGCGCCTTTAAAGAGTATTTAGATTATTATTATTTTATTTTATTTTTATTTCCTGATGTCCCATTTAGTGAGAGGTCAGGGTTTATGAAAGAATGAAATACAAACAGGAAATTATTTCATAGCGAGGAACCCTGCAGACCCTCCTAGTGATATTAGTCATTAATTATTCGTTATTAGATGATGGTTAAACTACATGATTATGGTGCGTTTTGATTAAAGGCTATATAAATACTAGACTATGTAGAAAATACTAGATTGTTATTTTTGTCTGTCTGTTAACAAAAACCCACCAATTCACTGAAATAGTTTAAGTCTGTGTTTCTTTTTAAATTGGGATGATTTTGGCTTCTCAATCTCAACAAATTAGAATATGTTGACATGCCAATCAGCTAATCAACTCAAAACACCTGCAAAGTTTGGTTCACTAGGCTATACAATCATTGGGAAGACTGCTGATTTGACAGTTGTCCAGAAGACAATCATTTACAACTGAGGAGGGTAAGCCACAAACATTTATTGCCAAAGAAGCTGGCTGTTTACAGAGTGCTGTATCCAAGCATGTTAACAGAAAGTTGAGTAGAAGGAAAAAGTGTGGAAGAAAAAGAGGCACAACCAACCGAGAGAACCCCAGCTCTATGAGGATTGTCAAGCAAAATCAATTCAAGAATTTTAGCGAACTTCACAAGGAATGGACTGAGGCTGGAGTCAAGGCATCAAGAGCCACCACATACAGACGTGTGAAGGAATTTGCTGAACCACAGACAACATCAGAGGCATCTTACCTTGGCTAAGGAGAAGAAGAACTGGACTGTTGCCCAGTGGACCTAAGTCCTCTTTTCAGATGAGAGCAAGTTTTGTATTTCATTTGGAAACCAAGGTCATAGAGTCTGGAGGAAGGGGGGAGAAGCTCATAGCCCAAGTTCAAAGAAACCTGGGCTTCCATACCACCTCAGCAGTGCCACAAACTGATCACCTCCATGCCACGCCGAAATTAGGCAGTAGGTAAAGCAAAAGGAGCCCCTACTAAGTATTGAGTACATGTACAGTAAATTAACATACTTTCCAGAAGGCCAACAGTTCACTAAATGTTTTTATTTTTTATTGGTCTCATGAAGTTTTCTAATTTGTTGAGATCAAGGCTCAGGAAACCTTTGCAGGTGGTTTGAGTTGATTAGCTGATTGGCATGTCACCATATTCTAATTTGTTGAGATTGGTGGTTTAAATGTTAAATGTTAGCAAAAAATCATCCTAATTTAAAAAGAAACAAAGACTTAAACTACTTCAGTCTGTGTGCATTGAATTTATTTAATACACAAGTTTCACTATTTGAGTTGAATCACTGAAATAAATTAACTTTTCCATGACATTCTAATTTATTGAGATGCAACTGTAATATTGTTAGAATCACATAGCTGGAATTTTTGAATGACAGCCAGTCAGAATCCAACAATCCTTAGAGTATTTAAAGCTTAAAACTGCACTTACAATAAACAATCTAGACAATAAATTATCTGGATTATTATGGTTCAAATGTGCTGCAGTTTAACAATAATAAACATTTGTCTTTACATTGGAATTTGATTTGAAACATGATTTTCTGAGCCAGTTAAAATTATTATATTCTGTGTTATATTTTCACAGAATGATCCTTAGATTATATAGAATAATATTATGTAAAAAAAAAAAAAAACTTGAATTGTGTAGAATTGACTTCAGCTGCATTTTCATAAACAGGATCACTGCTTTCAAAAATCTTAACCTCAAACTTTTGATCTTTGAGGAAGAGTAATTGGTTCAGGCTGTCACGAGTGAGTTTTGAGGAGAGTTTTTTTTTTATAAAAAATAATGCACAAAACTTGTGAATATTTATGGCTGTTCATTTTCTTAATTCACCCACCATTGGCTGTCATGGCAAAAAGTTAATTTGAGGATGTGAATCTAATGCATCTAATGCTTTAAAACTTGGTCGGTGATTAGTTTTCTCAACCCATTCAGGCAGTGAGTTAAAGGTTCTCCTCACTGCATAAAACTTGATGTTTGCGAGCAAGAGGATGGAACTAATTAAAACAGGATCAGCTTTGGTCTGGTCAGGAATCAGTGTCCCCCACATACCCTGCTGCCTCCGAGCCGATTTAAGACCAGGGGCGCACTCTGCCCTATGCAAAACATGACATTTAATAAAGCGACGAGGAAAATATAATAAAGTTTGCCTGCAGTGGAACGTTTCCCCTGCCGAGCTGCTAGGGAAGAGAGAGAAGGTGTTAATGAGACAATTTAAACCACAGCAAGTTCCTGTCTCTCTCCATCTCCTTCTTTCTGTGCATTTTATACATTATGATTAGAGCTGTCAGATTAAAGTATTAATGTATTCAAATTAATTATATAAAAAAACAACCTGTTAAAAATGTAATGCATTTAATCATGCCCACTGACCCCTATGTAAACATTGTAATAAGGAACATAAATCTATAATATAATAATTAAAAAAAAACTCCTGTGTGAAAGTATGTCTCAGACAGACTGACAAAATGCAATTGCAAAATGGATGACTATTTAGATTGTAGGTCAGTGTCAGGCTTCTTCATTGCTAAAAAAAAATAAAAAAAATTTGTAATGTTGTAAAACTTGGTAGGTGATTTGTTCCCTTAACCTGTATAGCCAATTAAAGTTGAAGTTAAAGGTTCTCTTCACTGTGTAAAACCTGATGTTTGTAAGCAATCTAATTCAGTGTCTTTGACTTTTAAAGTCAATACATTCCCGTCACTAGAATGGGATTTGGGAATTGGGATTTTTCTGAAAATATTGATACATGAATAGTTGTGATTTAATTTGATTGCATATTGTTGAAATCAATGTATTTTTTTCTGTTAAGAATAAAAATAAAAGTTTGTTAATATTCAATTATTATTATTATTATTTTGGTAATGTTTACATTTTACACCTTAAAGCCTCTCTTCTCTTGACAACAGATAATAATAATAATAATAATAATAATAATAATAATTAATAGTTGCTAAATTGAAATAAAAAATATTACTATTGCTAATTAGTAAATATTACTAATAATTAATAATTTTATGTTTTCAACCTTTAAGCATCTCCTCCGTTGACAACATATGGTTATTATTTTTATTGTTATTATTAAATAAAAATTAAATAATGAAAGACATAATTACTATTGCTATTGTAATATTGCCGTGTACAAAATAATTATATTAAACAATAAAAAAAAAATATATATATATATATATATATATATATATATATATATATATATATATATATATATATATATATATATGTATAGACACACACACACACAATAATAGTTTTATGATTTACACATTAAAGTACATGCAGACATGAAATCATGTTGAACAGCATTTACTGAAAACTGAGGCACTCTGAGACTGGATCATAAGAGACTAAAAAATATTAAGATTTCGGATTAATTGTAATTAATTGTGCAGCCCTATTTAATCAAAGAATGAGGAATATAAACTTCCTTCTTTGTGTGTTTCCAGAAGGTGTCCACGTGAGAATCGGATAGCTCGGCAGAAACAAAACGTTCCACACTTCAACTCGGCAAACACCCTGCGGGCCTCCACCAGACTCATCTGACGAACCCTTAAACTTAGAGTGACATGTGCTAACGACAGCAGAGAAAAAGGCCCCAGGGAATTGTGGGACTACACACCCCTCCAGACAGGTGTTGTTGGTGTGTGTAAAAACTGAGGCGGGACTCCTGGCAGTGTGCAAACCATTTCGTCCCTGGATTCCCCTTAGGACGCAAGCAGGGGACAGCCTCGCGGGACGGGCCTGCAGTGGTTTTTCCACCTGGCCTGCAGGCTGGAGTCAGACTCAGTGGGAAAAAAACAGGCTGTCTTCTTCATCAGAGCATACAGCCAAAAAACAGCCATTCCCTGGGGTTGCAACAATCTGGAAAAGAGAAGTGCTTGTGGAGGGATGGGTGAATGGATGGATGGATGGATGAATGGATGATGGATGTATGACTGGAGAGGTGTGCCACATGTTGCCTTGTATTTGTTGTCAATGACACCATGTAAGAAATGAGCTCTCCAGGGCTCTCTTTGTAATGTATTATATATTTCCAATAGGTTAACATACTTGTGATGTTTTTTCTGTTTTTATTTGCTGTAATGTAAATAAATAATTTATATCATGTGAATTGATGCATCATTGTGTATGATTTTGACCACCGCTGCAAAAAAATCAGGTATGCTTTACAATAAGGTTTCATTTGTTTCTTACATTAGTTTACATGAACTAACAATGAACTATACTTCTACATCATTTATTTGAACTCTTAGTCATTGTTAATCTCAACATTTACTAATATATTTTTAAAATCAAAAGTTTTATCCATTTGATATTAATGCATCTTTATGAACTCTCAATAACAAAGATTAATAAACACTGTAATAATACATTGCTCATTGGCGGTTTGTGTTAATGCATTAAAGGGTTAGTTCGGCCAAAAATGAAAATTTGAAGAACCGTTTCTGTCAGACGTGTCCGATTCGTGAACCGAGGAGCTGATGATACTGCGCTTGTGTGATTCAGCGTGAAGCAGACCGACACACAGAGCATCTGAACTGAACTGATTCTTTTGGTGATTGATTCTGAACTGATTCTGTGCTAGTGTTATGGGTGCGGGTAAACCGAAGGCTTGAATCAAGGGCAATCATCGCCAATGATCCCATTACGTCGAGCGCAAAAGAAGTGGTGAACCGTTTTCTTCAACCGGTTTATTGAATCGAACTGTCCGAAAGAACTACTGGTGATCCGAACACCGATGCAACCGGTTCTTCTCTCGTGAACGAGTCAGTCTATTGTTCGTTATCTGGCTTGGCTCGGTGTTCATCGCAGCAGTTCAGTCAGTGTACTGTTTGAGTACATGAATTACTCCGGGATATTGGTTTGTTTGAACACAGAGGGAGTGTCAGCCATATTAAAAAAAGTGAACAGCTTAAGTCATTTGTGGATTAATGCGTATTAGAGATGCAAACCGTTTAAAACGATTCAGTTCGATTTGGTGAACTGAATGATTTGTTTGCGAATCGGATATCCAGACTGCTTTGATTTGTACTCTCTTTCACACAGACACGGAAGAGAAGACAATGCTGAATAAAGTTGTCGTTTTTGCTATTTTTGGACCAAAATGTATTTTCGATGCTTCAAAAAAATTCCAACGGACCCTCTGATGTCACATGGACTACTTTGATGATGTTTTTCTTACCTTTCTGAACATGGACAGTATACCGTACACACAGAGACAGAGAGCTCTCGGTCTAAATCTAAAATATCTTAAACTGTGTCCCGAAGATTAAAGGAGGCCTTACATGTTTGGAACAGCATAAGGGTTATAACTCAAATAATTGAGTTATTAATGACATAATTTTCATTTTTGGGTGAACTAACCCTTTAAATAATGTTAAATTAAAAATTCTTGTAAAGTGTTTCCTTGATTGGTATTGCAGGGATGCACAATATATTGGTACCATATGGTTATCAATTGAAATTAAATATTTAATTGTGCATGCTAATTTGCATGCTAAATATTTTTTATGTTTAGATTACCTTTGCCATCATCTAAAGGTCACAAAGTTGACACTAATAATTTATAATTTAGTAAATCTCAAAATTAATTTTCATTTTGATTCTGTACATTATGCATTATTGCTAAATTGACTTTAGAATGAGGAAAAAAAAGGAATGATTTCAGTTTTTAGTCTATTTTTATTTTTTGTCCAGACAAAAGGATACAGAATATAAAATCTTGACAATTTATTATAACAAATGATTACTGGCTTATTTTTATATGGCTCCAAATTTTTTATATTGGTGCATCATAAGTATTTTTGTCTCTTTGTCCAGTAAAATTTGTAAACACACACACACACACACACACACACATATATATTGCTAACAGCTATTAAATTCCAGCTTCTCACAATCTTTTAAACAAATTTGTCAAAAACATGTTCTTAACTTTGCTACAGTCTTCCTCCCTGCAAATCTCCTTAACCTTCCAAGTTTGAAAGTCTTGTCACCTGTCAAAAATATCTATTCTTGTACAGATTTAGAAGTACCCAGCACTCTGTTGATTAGCTTTAGGACTGAGGTACATCCTTTCTCGTCGCCTTGTTTCTCTTAGCACAATCTGACACGAGCAGGAGAGGAAAGTCTGTCTGTCTGCCTCCTTCGGCCCAAAGGGAGTTGTAGGCGGATGAAGCCCAGCAGCCGGTCGATGGCTGTGTGCCGCACCCATTACCCAGCAATCAATGCTGCCACAAGATCCGACAGCAGAGAGGCTGTCACAACCTCAGTCCGGCTCTCTCCTACGCCTCTGAGCTGTCAAATACAATCACCGCCAACAAGTAGTGTGTGTGCGTGTTGTACCGATACCAATGCCCTCTGTGACCTGAGGTAACTTGTGGAACCAGATCCAACAGTCCTTGGGAGACAGAATGGCGAGTGTTTATGTGTGTGAGCAAGCTTAATATATAAAACTACAAATGATGCATGAAAGATGAAACGTTTTATGATTCTCGTGTCTCTTGTTGCCATTATGATCAATGACCACACGATGGCAGTGCTCAAGTGAGTGTCTCAAATGGATCATTTACTCTTCGTGCCTTCATTCCTAATGCAAAGACAAGGGTGTCGCCTCCATGGTTTTTTTTCCCCCTACAATTCTGTCAGACAAGAAATGTCTGCTATGCAATGTAAATGTAATGAATTGCATTCAGTCATCCCAAGCTAAATAACAAAAAATATCAGGGAATTCATGCTTGTGGCAAGGAAATGTAATGGGATGGAAAATTTTCAAACCAAAATGGCGCTAAGGTTATAGCCTTGTCATTGGCACTCAAATACTTAAGTGTGACTTCTATAGAAATATCAGGAGGATTTTTTTTTTCATGTCTATTTTATGTGATGAGACCGTTTCAAAAATTAATAAAGACATCTGAGATTGACAAATGATGTAATTTTCTCTAAGTGGCACTTTAATATGATGTTTCGAAACTTAAAAATAATTTAAATGAAAAGAGTACTTCATAAAAATGTTGTTTGGTATGAATGATGAAATTAACAAATTTTTTCATAGCACACATTTGTTATTACAATTTAATTATTAAGAAATATTTTAAATATTGTTTGAATTGCTATAGGCATGTCAAAATGCTGTATAGAGCTCTGCAATGTGTCGTCACAGCGCAATGCATTCTTGGAATTTAGGACAAGGGAGCTAGAGTATAGACTAGGAAATAGTGGGGGGGGGGGATTTATACTCTATTATACAGTTAAAAACTAATTAGAATGGTGAATGCTTGCTGTGTTATGAACTGCCATCTGCTGCCATGGACTAAATTGGAGCATAATTTTCTGCTTTCTATCTTAGAAATGACACAATGGTGCAAGTGAAACTCAATGAAAATAAACAAATTGACCAAAACGTGGCTTTGTCATTTGTACTTATTATAGATTCATAATTTCTGATCAGCTTAAATATGTAAATGCTTACACCATGAGTAATGTACGAAAACATGTTTTTCTTGATATATGAGCAATATCACACAAGTAGAAATGAGATAAGGCTGTGTTACGGCCACTGGCACGAGGCCGCAGGTAATCACAGCATGCCGATATACAACCATATCTCATGTCTACTTGGGTGAAATTTGCATTTTTACAACAGTTCGACGTTACCAATTCCAAAACATCACTTTAGAACTAGTAACGAAGTAACTAGTACCATTTGCTTCATTAAAACCTTATTGTATTAGGGGAGACCGGGGATGGTTGTAACACGGGGAGAGTTGTAACACTACCAATTCCATGAATCAGGGGCAAGATAGGAGTCATGTGACAATTTCAGTTTCATCAGGCTTCCTTTACAATCCCACATAGAGGTTTTCCAGTCTGTGTTGCTAACTCTCCTTAAGCTACAGCAGAAAATCTAATTCTGAGGTCAGAAAGTAAAAAAAAATAACAAGATAATATTTTGTTTAGTACTTCTACCGTTGTAGATAATGTTGTATGAGTTATATCAGGTCAAACTGTAGTTTCTCTAGTAAAGAATGGTGTATCAACCTTCTGCCAATTTCAAAGAACCATGCTAATACAGCTTGCTAAACAGTGGGTGACAGTGGCGGGGTAGGTTGTAACACGTGTTTTGAAAGTGTTACAACCATCCCCTTACATACAACCAAGAACATTTTTGTGATTTTAACAATTCTACAGAATTACTAGAACTTGTGACTGGTAAAGAATGCATTTCATTTGTTCATTCTCTGGAGTGGGGATAAACATACGTCTGTTAATTTGCTCACACACACACACACACAAACCCACACACACACATTTTGTGAAAAGTGGGGACATCCCATAGGTGTATTGGTTTTTATACTGTGCAAACTGTATATTCTATGGCCCTTCACCAACCCTACACCTAACCCTAAGCCTCACAGGAAACTTTGTGCATTTTTACTTTCTCAAAAAAACTCTTTCTGTATGATTTATAAGTGTTTTGAAAAATGGGGACATGGGTTATGTCCTCATAAGTCACACTCTCCTTGTAATACCTGTGTCATACCCATGTCATTATACAGAGTTGTGTCCTGATATGACACAAAAACAAGAACACACACACACACACACACACATGAATGTGCACGTACAGACATGCACACACACAAAGGCACACATGCACAAAAACACACAATATGCTCATACACTCCCCATATTCACACATATTTATTGTTGCAGCCATTCATTTAAAATAAAACTGTTTTTGTGTCAAATCACTTGGAGTACCCTTAGTTTTTGTATATTTTGTCTACCTGTTACAACTTACCCCAGTATGTGTTACAACCTACCCCAGTAGTGGGGTAGGTTGTAACAAAGGACCACCTTGTATTTGTCATCATCTCACAAAGTCTGTGATATAGTTGAATACATTTAAATTGTTGCCATTTGTAGTATAAACATGTGGGTACTTTGCCTAGAAGTTTTAGACTTGTAGCCAAAAGAAAAAGGTAATTTTAGGCGTTGAAGAAAAAAGTGTTACAACCATCCCCGGTCTCCCTACTGTTTTAAAAACAGTGTATTATGTGTAGTAGAGCAGCAGTTTTCAATTCCAGTCCTTGCGACCCCCAGCTCTGCACATTTTATATGTCTCTCTTTGTTAACACACCTGATTCAGATAATCAGCTCGTTAGAAGTGAGCTCCGTGCATGAACTGTGTTCCCACTGACAGGGTCTCTACACATTATTCATTGCTTCCTATACTTCTTGAGCAGGGGAAATCCGTTGACGTTTACTTGACTTCGAAAAATTAATTCACAAATTTGTGCTGTGCAACATCTTCACACACGGAAAAGTGTGAAACCATATACCTCAGTAAATAAATGCAATTTAAATTCAGGTCTTGCACACTTGTGTTGTTATAAATATGTTGTTTAAATACATGATCACCCAGCAGAGATCAAGATATACTGTGTTAACTGTTTTAACTATCTTATTAAAAACTTCAAAATAAAAAATCACTTTTGTCATGTGTGTGGTACGATAGAAAGTGGCTGTATGATTTCTATGAGCGTGTATGTGTCGTGTCCTGGCCACACGACTGAGCGCTCAAATGAACACATGAGATTCAAATATTAGTCCATTAATTCTAAGCGCAAGGATCTTTTTAAAAATGTAATGTAAATACAGTATTTTTTTCCTTTGGTGATTTGTATTTGTTGTCATTTTAGCGTGTCTTAAAACATGACGGCCACTACCCAGAATACAATGCGCAATGATGTAGTTTCCCAAGCTCTACTCCTCCCCTTTTCAGCACTGCACTGTCTTCTGTCTTCCATTTGTATTTCCACAGCCAGAAGGTAAGTTCTTACGAATTCAAAAGTCGTCTGTGCACTTGTTCCTCTGAGGCTTAAAGGCCCGTTCACACCAATCACGATAACTATAAAGATAATGACAAAGATATAGTTCTAAAAATCATTTCAATATTAAAGAATAGCGGAGTCCACAACACAACTATAACGATAAAGGCACATGGAAACAATATCGTTGGAATCAATTTCAGAATTGTTTTTTTTCTTCTGATGAACGATAAAAACAACGAGAATTTAAAGCAGCAGACGCACATCCGCTTAGAATACACAGACAATATCGTTCGCTGGTGTGGACACTAATATATTATATGTATAGGTATCTTTATAGTTATCGTTCTTGGTGTGAACTGGCCTTAAGATCTAAATAACTATAGCCTATGGACTACTTAATGTCTTGAATCTTTTAAATATTTGTGCACAATATTTGAATGCATATGTCATTTTTGCGTACACTGAGCTTAAATTATACTTCTTCACATGATATTTTCATGTTAATGCACCAGTGCAGTTAACACACGACACACTTGTTGCACGAATCAGTCAATCAAAATATTTTATCAGGATGTAGATATTTGGCCAATGAGATTTTGCCGTCTTATTGACGCAAATTGGCAAAATTGGGAATAGCATTTGAGCACAGCATTTACAAACCAGATTCCAAAAAAGTTTGGAATGCAGAGTGAAAAAGGAATGGAATAATTTACAAATCTCATAAACTTATATTTTATTCATAATAGAATATAGATAACATATCAAATGTTGAAAGTGAGACATTTTGAAATATCATTCCAAATATTGGCTTATTTTGGATTTGATGAGAGCTACACATTCCAAAAAAGTAGGGACTGGTAGGAACAGATGGAGGACCAATATGCAACTTATGAGGTCAATTGGCAACATGATTGAGTATAAAAAGAGCCTCTCAGAGTGTCAGTGTCTCTCAGAAGTCAAGATGGGCAGAGGATCACCAATTCCCCCAATGCTGCAGTGAAAAATAGTGGAGCAATATCAGAAAGGAGTTTCTCAGAGAAAAATTGCAAAGTGTTCGAAGTTATCATCATCTACAGTGCATAATATCATCCAAAGATTCAGAGAATCTGGAACAATCTCTGTGCGTAAGGTTAAAGACCGGAAAACTATACTGGATGCCCTTGATCTTTGGGCCCTTAGACGTCATTGCATCACATACAGAAATGCTACTGTAATGGTAATCACAACATGGGCTCAGAAATACTTCCATTGTCAGTGAACACAATTCACCGTGCTATTCGCTGCCGGCTAAAACTCTATAGGTCAAAAAAGAAGCCATATCTAAACATGATCCATAAGCACAGGCATTTTCTCTGGGCCAATTAAGGCTCATTTAAAATGGATTGTGGCAAACTGGAAAACTGTTCGGTGGTCAGACAAATCAAAATTTGAAGTTCTTTTTGGAAAACTGGGACGCCATGTCATCCGGACTAAAGAGGACAAGGACAACCCAATTTGTTATCAGCGCTCAGTTCACAAGCCTGCATCTCGGATGGTATGGGGTTGCATGAGTGCATGTGGCATGGGCAGCTTACACATCTGGAAAGGCACCATCAATGCTGAAAGGTATATCCAAATTCTAGAACAACATTTGCTCCCATCCAGACGTCGTCCCTTTCAGGGAAGACCTTGCATTTTCCAACATGACAATGCCAGACCACATACTGCATCAATTACAACATCATGGCTGCGTAGAAGAAGGATCCGGGTACTGAAATGGCCAGCCTGCAGTCCAGATCTTTCACCCATAGAAAACATTTGGCGCATCATAAAGAGAAAGATGCGACAAAGACCTAAGACAGTTGAGCAACTTTAGATGCCTGTATAAGAAAAGAATGGGACAACATTCCTATTCCTAAACTTGAGCAACTTATCTCCTCAGTCTCCAGACGTTTGCAGACTGTTATAAAAAGAAGAGAGGATGCCACACAGTTGTAAACATGGCCTTGTCCCAACTTTTTTGAGATTTCTTGATGCCATGAAATTTAAAATCAACTTATTTTCCCCTTAAAATTATACATTTTCTGTATTTAAACATTTGATATGTCATCTATGTTGTATTTTGAATAAAATATTTAAATTTGAAACGTCCACATCATTGCATTCTGTTTTTTCAATTTTTCCAACTTTTTTGGAAACGGGTTTGTACCATTCAAAATTTTTGAATAATAAGACTTTTTAAGTCTCTTTTGTTCACCAAGCCTGCATGCATTTGATCCAAAGTACAGCAAAAGCAGTAAAGTTGTGAAATTGTACTATTTAAAGTAATTGATTTCTATTTGAATATATTTCAAAAAGTAAACTAATTGTGCATAATAATAAATAAATATGCCTGTATTAGACAAGAATGGGACAACATTCCTATTCCTAAACTTGAGCAGCTTGTCTCCTCAGTCCCCAGATGTTTGCAGACTGTTATAAAAAGAAGAGGGGATGCCACACAGTTGTAAACATGGCCTTGTCACTTTTTTGAGATGTCTTGATGCCATGAAATTTAAAATTTTTCTCTCAGTTTAAAAATTATATGTGTCATCTATGTTGTATTCTGAATAAAATATTGAAATTTGAAACTTCCACATCATTGCATTCTGTTTTTATTCACAATTTGTACAGTGTCACAACTTTTTCGGAATCAGGTTTGTATTTATTGAGGACAAAGATATGTAAATTTGATTTTGAAGTTCGATATTTCCAATAATTACATTTCCCATCCACAGATGATATCCCTCTGCATCTTAAAATAGTATGAATGGTCCTAATTAATGACAAGATTTTAATATACATATCTAACCGTTTTAAAAGTTCATTGTGACGATAATTTTGAACATTTTTGGAAAAGACTCTCTGCGTTATACTTTAAAACATGAAAACTTATTTTTTTGTGAAAAAGTTTGAGGGAAAAGTCGTTCTTTAAAATAAAGCCTACTTCATTTAATATTTTATAATATAATGCTATGGTATTCAGACCATTGTGTGGCTTTAGTATAAAACTTTAGATTCTCATAAAAACACAAAAGAAAGAGTGCCAAGAGCCTCAAATAATGAGCAAATTTGTATCTGTGAAGGAGTGTGAAACCTTATAAATAAGCCTGGCTACCACAGGCGCTTCTCACTCACAGTTATGAATAATCTACACCAGGGCTGTGTTTGGCTGTGGAACGATGCGTTTTTGAGGCGCTTTTGTAGTTGTAAGGCAATCAATTACTTCCATGACTTCTTGTAAGTACTTATTCCCACCTTCCTTCCTCATGGCAGTGCCAGGTACACCAGGAACCCTCCCTCCCATAGGTTTCCCAGCGTTGTGCTGTCAGCAGAGAATCTCAATAACAAGTACAGCAGACTCTCAACAGACAGAGACAGCAGGGAGGTCTGCTTCTGGGGCTTAACATGAGATGAGACACGGGTGGGTTTAGACTTCAAGAAAGAAAAACTGTGAAGGAAGAATCATGGGGTCGAGGTCAGAAAGAGATAAAACGAGGGAGGATGGAAAGTTGTTAATTATGAATCCAAGGCAAACAGAACTAAGTCTTTTATGATAGATCAATAATGCAAAGATTAACTTTAGACACAAGGCTTGATCAAAAGAGAAAGAGAAAATGAATAAAATAATCAAGTCAGGAGTCAAAAGCTTTGAAGGGGCAATTTGTTGTAACATATGTTTAATTATTTATTGATTGTGTCCTACAAAAGGGAGAGATATAAAATATGATACAGGAATTCTCGTATTGTTACCTTTTTGTTAATAGACTATATGCACATATACACATTTCCCATGGCGGAAAACTATTTTTTGTAAAAGTTCCATTCTTTGCAAACTATAGAAATGGTTGTGCATGAAAGCTCGTCTGCCTTTGGAAAGCTAGCATGTAGCTGCAGCTGTAGCCTAATGGTTATAGAGCCGGACTAGTTACCAGAAGGTTGCTGGGGAGTTGTAGGTGTGAGGGAGTTAATGAACAGTGCTCTCTTCCACCCTCAATACCCATGACTGAAGTGCCCTTGAGCAAGGCACTGAACCCCCAGTTGCTCCCCGGGTGCTTGATCTATAGCTGCCCACTGCTCAGAGTGTTCACATTGTGTTCACTTCTCACTGCTGTGTGTGTGCACTTGGATGGGTTAAATGCAGAGCACCAGTTCTGAGTATGGGTAACCATACTTGGCAAATGTCACGACATTCACATTCATTCACGTCTCCTAAATAGTGATAACACTCGTTGCCTTCTCTGGTTCAGCTCAACAAGGTCTCATCCCACTCGTCGAACTTTGTGAAATCACAAATCCTGGAAAATATGCTTTGTAGTCCAAACAAGTCATCCGTTGTAGTTTTTGAAAACTGATTTCTGTTAAATAAAATATCCCCTTTTGGATTGGACTTTGAGCTTTGTTACTTTGCATATCTTTTTTTATGCTCAAACAGCAACATTACAGACTAACTAAAGTTGAAAAAGTGAATATGCATAACATGACCCTTTAATTTTCCAGCAGATCTTCATCTTATAATGCAAATTAATATAAATCATTTTTAGAGTGGGCTGAGAAACATCACACAAAAATTATTAATTTACAGTAAAACTCTAAGAAGCTCTACAGTTGAAAAAGGGTCCATTAAGAAAGTTGTAAAAATCATAAGTCAAAGTCTGTATTCAGGAACCCAGATATTATGCTAAGTACATCAGAGGGTGTTCAAAATGTAAAAAGAAAGAAAGAAAGATGGCATGCAGTAAAAACTGATGCTCAGAATCTTTAAATATGTCTTTTTTTTACATATTTGTGAAACCTGTCATTATGTCCTCACAGTAGAATATGAGACAGATAATCTGTGAAAAAAATCAAGCTCCTCTGGCTCCTCCTAGTGGTCCTATTGCCATTTGCAGAAATTCGCTGCTCCCGGTAAGAAACAACCAATCAGAGCTGCGGTTCGTAACTTTTTTTGTCTTCAAAATTTACAAAATGTATATCATAAGCGAGTACACCATGAATCCATTTTCCAAACTGTGTTTTTAGCCTGTCCTGAATCACTAGGGTGCACCTATAATAACTGTTTATATCAATATGGACCTGTGGCGAGTGGGGCGGGGCCGAGAGGCGTGGGAACGAGGAGTGAGGCCAGGTGTAGTGATTGGAGATGAGCTACACCTGCGCCCCACCGCCAGTATCGAGTCCCACGTAGGAGATGGAAGGATATAAAACTGGAGTGACGACCGTGAAGGACGAGAGAGGACCAGGCCTGGGACATTATTTTATGTTTGCTTTTTATTTGTGCGCGTCAGTCGCCGTGAGGGGCTGACACGCCGTTTTGTATTTATATTTGATTATTAAAATGTTTTGATTGTCCGCCGGTTCCCGCCTCCTTCTTCCCGATGTATATGGAGTTTTAATATCGTTACAGTGGTGCCGAAGCCCGGGAGAAGGAGGGACGCGCTGCTGAAGATCCCTCGGTATGTGCCGCCATGGACGCTCGAGGCGGTGGGCTGGAGCGAGTTGCCGGGGACAGGCGAGCTCGCTGCCGACCGCCTACGATATGGAGGGGCGGCTGCCGTCCGTGAGGGAGCGGAGGAGTCGGCGCCGTTCGCCAGGGGGCCGGAGCCTGCCGCCTCCGTGACGGAATCCGGAGGGGCAGGGAACGGGGGACTCCTGCCGCTGCCCAAAATCGGAGGAGCCGTCGCCGTCCACCGGGCGGAGATCACCCAGCCGGTGGAGGGCCGAGCAGCAGTGCGTCTGGGAACCGGAATTTTTTTTTGTTTTTGTTTTTTTTCCTCTCTCCCCTCTCTCGTCCTTGTCGCTCCTCCTTCCATCTCCTTTTCTCTCGCCTCGTCTGTCCTACCCCCAGGTTCCTGCAGGTCCCCGTGAGCGGTCCCCCCCGGAGGGAAGGGGGGGGGGGGGGGAGTAGAGCACAGTTTCGAGGGTACCCCCCGGCCTGCGAGGGGCGATGGGGGTATGTGGCGAGTGGGGCGGGGCCGAGCGGCGTGGGAACGAGGAGTGAGGCTAGGTGTAGTCATTGGAGATGAGCTACACCTGCGCCCCACCCGCCACAGGACCGATACAGTGATACGATGTCTGAGGATACGATGCATCGATGCAACATGTAAAATATTGATATCTATAATATAAATAGGAACCTTATTTGCCTCTGTCCACAATTTCGCACAATGTCCGTCTATCATTACCACCACTGGGTGCATTCTGCTCAAACTTATGTATCAGGACTCGATATAAGGACTGCCCGAAGGCACAAGGTGAGCATAAAAGATGCTCAGGATTGTTTGAGGAACAGTCTAGCACTGTGTGAGAAGTTTTCATCAGACGTAAACAGACAGCCGCACCACGCTCTCTTCCGTTTTTGTGTTACTTATTTATGGAACATAATTACTGTTTACCATCTGCCATTGGTTCTGTCGATAAGGACAGCTCCCGTAAACATAAGCGTACAGGCCAACCGAACGATCCGAGAAGAGTTTGGCACAAGAGGAGAGAAAGAGCAAAGATTAATATCAGTGTTGCATTTTCTAGATGGAGAAAGCTTCGCGACAAACTTCAACTAGAAAGATGCCGAACTCGCTTGTGTTTTACTTGACAGGGGAGTTGTTTTGATTCGTATCTTTACAGAAAACATATGCTATTATAACGATCAACAAGATTAGTATTATGGGGCATACACGCCAAACGCGGGGCATCGTGTCTCTAGACCCGAGCAAGGACGCGTCTGATCCATAGTCTGATCGAGTCTTTGCATTGACTTTGTATGTAATCTACTCGCGCAAATCATTGAACTCGCGTTTGAAAATTATGATATCAAACACAACATTTATAAAACTTTACCTCATCCGTTAAATCCATAATTTATCTTTCCATCTGATTGATGGCCGTCAGCGGTTGGGTAGAAGACAATAAATCCCATCATTCCACGCTCATTCTTAGCGTCATCAAACCACGTGATTGTTATTGTTTTGGTCGTGCGCCCTCTTGTGGCAGGTCCTACAACCTGTACCTTTAATAGATTGTTAAAATATAATATATAATATAAAAATATCGATATATCGATCGATATACTTCTGTATCAAATCGAATCGTTGAAGTTTTTTGAAGTATCCTCAAATATCGTATCGCTGATAATATGAATGCTAATTACAGTTTATTTGATGGCTGAGAATAAGATTAGCATGAGTTAAAAAAATAAATATCCACAAACTATATTAATACACTTGTTATATACAAATATATAATATATATAATAAAAATATATTTTTTGATATGCATCTGTATTGTATTGTGACTTTACTGGTGATACACAGCCCTACACAACATGTTATCAAATATCCACAAGTTCATATGTGAGGCAAACCAGTACCTAGTACACATTTCTAGCAAAAAATTCGAGAAAATTTAATTTCAGTGCTTTCGAAAAACACACTTTTGATAAACTTTGCTTTTTAGATTAGATTAGATTAAACTTTATTGTCATTATGCAGAGTACAAGTACAGAGCTAATCAAATGCAGTTAGCATCTAACCAGAAGTGCAAGAATATAGTGTTTTATATACATAAAAGTGCAGAGTAAGTAAAGCTTATGATATACAGAATGTACAGAGTTGCTATATACAATATTGATTAGAGTATATACAGAATATAAATATGAATGTAATGTAGGGATTATATGTACATTATGAACAGAGCAAAGAAGGATTATATATACATTATGAATAGCAGGAACTTGAGAACAGTGGTAATAAATACAGTTGAATGAGTGTGCAAAAGTATTGTTTAACAATTTATTATATGCAAAATAACAGTAGTGCAATGATAAATTTGACATCTGTTTAAAATGTATGTGGGTTATTTGGTTAATAACACTACTGACACCAACTGGTGATACACAACACCAGCATCTCTTCGCACATAAGTTGGGTAACTTTGTTGTTTACTTCCTCAGCTCCCGGTTTTTCCACAATGCCACATTATTAAATGACCACAATTTGGCATTTCATTTTGCGATGATTTCAAAGTATCTTCCTAAATGCTTTCAAGAACACAAATACTCTTTGACTGAGTAAAAAGGGAGTTCATATATACTGAACTTGTGTCACTTCACTGTAAGAGTTTCCAAGGCAGCAGCTGTGGTATTCCAGACAATCTGGTCTTGATTGTGCTGCACTTGATATTGCAATTACATAGTGTTTTCTCCAGGGGGCGACAAGACATTTATAAAAGATATGCAACCTGAGCCATATGCCTTAAAGTCTTTTGAGATAATTCCCATAGAAAACAAGAGATCAGGATGCGAGTTCCCCGGGATGAGAACAATGGAGATAAAAAAGTTGATAAGGCAGGAATCCCCACCCTTTTAATATAATCCTAAAAGGCATGATTACATTCAAGGTTTAACTACTATTTCCTAACTGAGGAAAGGTTCTAAATCAGCATGTTATTTACTGCTGTGTGAGCATGGCGCTATACAAGCACACACATGCCCATCAACTCTTTTGCATGAAAACACAATATGAACTTGTGCCAAAATTCATGTATGTTATGATAACGTGTTATGTAATAGATCTGAGTATGTGAAGTATTCCCAGAGTAGAGGTCAGTGGTCCATGAATGGACTCTTTTCCGCACTCAGAAGCCTAAGTTTCCACAGTCATTAGCCCGCAAAGGAAAAAGGAGGGAAAATTACATCATGGAGGCATGTATAACAATGCAGAAAGAAGGAAATGGGAGCAATTAAGACATTCTGTTTGCGTGTGTAAGAGGCAAACACCCAAGAAAATGACAAGGAAGTTTTTTAAGATTTAATATTTGATTTCATGCTAGCAGTGGTTTTAATATTCGCAATAGTTCCCTGCATAGTGAAATGTAAACGCAAAGTTTTCCAGTTCTGCTGCTAAGTTTCGCTCCTGTTACAGCTGAAGGCAGGAAAAATGACTCCACTCACAAGGCCTGGGAACTGTTTGTGTGACATTTTTTCCAGAATAAACATAGAAGGGCTAAAGCTGTAAAAAAAAAATATATATATAATAAATACATTTAAAAAGAGAAAATAAATACAGGAATACATATACACACATTCTTCTGCACATCTACCAAAATAGAAAACTCCTCTTAAGTGTTGCTTAGCAAATCTTTAATTTAGGGGAAGACACACACCGATGTTCTATCTCCATTTCTGTATCTCTTTCAATCTCTCTCTCTTCATTCACAGATGAGCTCATTCTTCAAACATGACTCTTAATATACTACTGCTCTCTTCAATATAAACAGAACAAAACCTAGGGAGCCAGAGAGAGTTAGGGGGAGGTTCTACATGTGGAGAGAGTTGCTCATGTTCCAGCGTACACACCCACATACTCGCACTTGACACATGCAAACACATAACTCCCTCAGCAATGGGCCAGGCTAGCTGCTATGGAAACCAAGCTCCGCCCCCATAGGGTGTGGACAGGCTTTTTAAGCTGTGGGGAAGCCTCTACACTGCTCTTTCAATCGCACCAGGGAGGGAGAGGAAAGAGTGTGGCTATCTTCAAAAAGGGGTGGGAACGTTGAACCTGGAAGCTAAAAAGTTCTTCCCAAGCCTGTAAACAAGAATCAAAGCTGTAAGAACGTGGTGGCACTAAAACCAACTAGGAGGGGAATCCGCTACAGCAAGACGAGCGCGCTTAAAGGTGAAGAAAGTTAAAGAACGAGACCACTTTCCTTAGTAAAGTTATCCGTCAAAAACCAAGAGCAGTCTCAGAATGGGAGAAGATGGAGTGCAAGCAGAAAGGAGCAGCATGGTCATCGCACATGAGAACCAGGAGTTGGTGGTGCCAAGCCCCAGCCCCACTCAGTCTTCACCCACACATAGCCTCTCACATCTGGGCACCGTCGCAACCAACGCCTCTAGTGGAGAGCCTAGCAGCCCTGGGCCTCTGGCTGGGGGCACCACAGGCACTCTCCACAGAGATGGAGCTTCACCTACAGGTCAAGTGAATGCCATCACTGTCTTGACACTTCTAGATAAGCTGGTGAACATGCTGGACACGGTGCAAGAGAACCAGCATAAGATGGAGACGAGACAGGTCGAGATAGAGGGGGCGGTGAGAGGGATCCAGAACGACATGACCAAGCTCTCCAAGAGCCACACTTCCACTTCCAACACGGTCAGCAAACTCCTGGAGAAGAGTCGCAAGGTCAGCGTCCACATGAAGGAGGTCAAGGACAAGATGGATAAGCAGGCCGTCCAGGTGAAGAAACTGGAGGCTAATCACGCTCAGCTGATCAAGAGAGACAACTTCAAAGTGCTCATCTTTCAGGTAAATGTACAGTGTGTGTAATGGGGAGCAGTTGGCGGTGGGGTATTTGATGAGGACGCTGAATGATTGCATTGTTCAGGTGATTGTTGCTGCATGTCGGTGTGCGCTGAACCAAATTCAATTGTATCCAACTCTGATAACAATAAAGGATATTGCTGTCTTACACAGCTGAGTAGAGTCTAATGAATCTAAATGTCATTTGACTAAATTAAAAGCACAGGTCACATGCCTCCCTCAGGTTGGGTCCATTTCTGAAGCAGGGGAGAAGGGTCATAGTTCAGAGTGAAAAGATGAAAGCAATGCTGAAGTGGGTGTAATGTCACTTGAGCTCATTTTGAGGTGGGGTGGAATGGAAGCAAGATCTGGGTGGTTGCGTCTTATTTCTGTCTTCTGTCTTTTTTGTGGTTGTTTGAGCACCTGAAGGCAGAAGTCCTTGCAAGTTTTGTACTTGACTCGAAGTTTTAATCTCAAATAATCAGATAGAATTTCAGAATTCTTAATACATCATATAGAAAATCAACAGGATTCCAAACTAAGAGAGAGCTAGAGAGCACAAGAGATATTCAATAGGGGAGGCTTGTTTTGAAGCTTAGCCAAAAGCTATTATTTAAAGCACAATAGCCTTGAATAGAAGGTGTGTCCAGAGATCAGCTACAGTGCAGCATAATGTGTATCCTGTTGTTAGAAGACCCGTGCTGAAATGTGCTATGCTACACCAGCTAGCAGTTGTTTACAGCAAGACCTACAATCAACTGAATGACTCAGTGATTCCAAAGTCAGAGAGCGCTGAGAGAGGCCTTCCATTTCCCCCCCTCTCTTCCCAGCTGTGTGGTTACTGAACAAGTACATGATGTAGAGAATGAGAGAGTGCCTACTGAAATGCATTTTTAGAAAGTCAACTTACCATCTCTGTGTGAAGAGAGTGTTTAAACTAAGATGGGAAGGTGCATTTCCTTCAGTGAACTAGTGTGAAAACACCCTGTAGCTTTTACAGTTGCCGTCACAGATTTAGTGCTGTTTGTTAAAGCTGGCCAAAAATGTGTGTTGCTATGGCACCTACCTTGTTTGTTTGCAGGGAAATCCATTTTCATAATTTTTCAAAGGTATGGTGATTGAGATTTCTGTCTTTGTCCTAATGATTTCGGGCTCACTACTTGCAGGATTTGGTTTGTTTTCCATTTTCTAATCATTTTCACAGCAGTCAAGGAATGTCTGGTCAGCGTCTAAGGGAATGTGTTGTTAATCCAGCCATGGGGATCTTGTGGTCTCCTGATCTGTCTTGTATCATAGTTAAGATGGATGAGACTGTGGTGGACACAGGGGCAAAATGTTCCTAGAGCTTTAGCATTTCCAACAAATATGCCTGACAGACCCACACAAACATTCTTGGACAATCCTTGTCTTGTTTATTTTAATGTTCTTTCATTAAACCCCCTTCCGCTCTCTCTTGGGGTTGCCTGGGTTTGTTTCTAAGGAATGATAGGATCTAATCAATCCTCAGATCATTAAACAAACCGCTTCTTCAGGGGAGCCAAACAACTTTTTCAAGTCACTTCTACCAAGTGTTTCATATACAATTGTCCACTAATAAACAAGCCGGACAAAAAAAAACAGAAAAAGATGTTTGGGTGAAGTCTTTGTGGTTTCATAAGTCAACAGAAGGTCTGTTTGTCTTTTAACATTCTCAGTTTTATTTCCTCGTCTCCATAGCTACATTCAGGTGTTCACCACGCCCTGCCTGTGTTTTTCACTTTTATCTTCCCCTGCTGCTGTTGGATTGGGGTGCTTGGCTCTCCCCTTAGGCGGACTTACAAGCTGGAGAGAACGCTGTTCCTGCATAAGCAAAAACCCTGGCTCAAACACTCACATTCCAGAGGTGGAGCTAGTCTCTCTCAATTTTAAAATGATATAAATAGAACCACAATCAATTAGAACTCCGTGAGACTTTGTTCAAGACACTGGTGACCACAGACATAAAAGAGAAAAGAAGGATGGAGCTGATAAAGTTAGCTTATGAGGAGACTTCCTGGGTTTAGCCAAACATCATTCCATTTGCAATTCTTCTGCATGATGCAACATTCAATGAACACATTTAACTAATTGTCCTGGTGTTTCTCAAAACTTAACACATGGAATGTGTTATAACTGCACAACATCTCAGTGCACAGTGCTTCAATTTGCATTATGCTGAAAGCCAAATCTAGAGTAGGAAAGCACAAGATGAGATATTTTTACTACTAGCCCTTCACTATCACCTAATAAGGCTATCTGTGCCTCTCCAGAGAGAGGGAGAGAGAAGGGAAAAAAAGTGTGAGTGCAAGAAGGCCTGTAGGCAGAGAGAAGAGAGTATTTGTTTTCCGTTGTCCATCAAAAAGGCATTGTCTCTCTCCAAACTTAGCTTACTGTTAGAGTTCCCACTTGTGCACTGGGGCTAAGATGAAAATGATGCAAGACGAGAAAAGTGCTCAGTGCAACTTAAGATTTACAACATAGCTGTTGCTCATTGATATTCCTAAAACAAAAAATGCTGAAAACACACCACGGTAATGACAAAAGTATTTTGAAAAAAATGGTTAAACTAAACAAAATAAAATTTCATTGGCATGAAATAAAAAATGTACAAGCAAATATTTACAACCCTAGAGGGTAGGTAGCTTCGGGTCTGACCTGCAGCATTTCAGGGTTAAAAACTGAATGAGCATGTGAAATGTGTTATATGAGAGGAATTTGACATACTCATAAGAGTCACTTGTTTGGGGTAAACATGCTACACTTGTCACATTATACAGTATGTTCCTCATGCACTTAAAAGACTCATGAAAGTCATTTATTTGTGACTATATTCATGATTAAAAGAAAAAAATGTATATTTCTATAGAAATATAATTAGTGTCAAAAGCATGAATAGACATTTAATATATATATATATATAAAACACTTCTCAATGTACATTTAAACACAAAGCATGTTTGTAGTTATTCTGACAGTTGTCTAATGCAATGACTGCAGGTGCTCACTCCCTTTTTTAACTGCCACAATTAAATAAAATGAAATGCAAACAAAACATTTAAATACTTATTTGATAATCAAATCAAAACTAAGCACAAGCATACTGAAAATCTTCACACTAAGAAACACACATATACAAATACAAGAAAAAACACAAAAGCACACCTGTGATAGCGCCATTTGCTAAATACTAAATTATTTAAGCAGATGAAGGCATTTAATACACTATATTCTTAATATTTGAGCAAATTGTAAGTTAATACTGGCTGTGCCTTTCTGAGCTGGACATATACTGTAATTATCCATATAAACAGACATCCTTTTGCATGAGGTTATGAAAGCTGACAGAAACTCTCTTTGGTCCTATCTAAATACAAACACACACACACACACACACTCATACTGAAGGGACAAAAGCTGTTATTGTGTGGGTCCTGTGACACGGAGTAATGCCAGCATAGAGGAAAAAAACTATACAAACTCACAATGCCATGGGAACTCATGGGGAAATACATACCGGGACAAACCTGTTTCAGGCCCTGAAACAGACTACACATCAATAACAAAGGAAACTGCAACCAAACCATGCCCTTTCACACTGATATTTCATCAACCCCTTCATTCAGAATAAAGGTTAAGTAATAAATAAACCCATTAGGCTGATATAAGACCTCTGATTCACATCATGGTCCTCCTGATTACCCCAATGGAGTTTATTTTGCAATAATGACTTACAGACTGCACATTATTCCACTTATTACAGTGACTACATAGGAAATAAATACATCAGTAATGGACAAGAAGTACTGAAATTATTATGTTATGTGAGGAAAGAAATGACAGAATGCAAAATGTTATAACTGACCAATTAGAATCAAGTATTACAGAGAGCTATGTAATATAATTTTTTTAACTATTAAAGCATATAATTTGGAGTTAAAACCACCATTAAAACTAAAACTACAACTACACCACAGAAGTGGAAAATTCAGTATATGACGTTCTGGAATTAAGCTCATGAGAAAGTATACTGTGATTGTATTCATAATCAGAGAAACCATTGTAAAATGTTAAGTAGGTAGTTTTATATTGCACTATACAGGCACAGGATTGAATCAAATTTCTCAAACTCTGACAAAAGAACATTTCTCAGTGAATAATTGTAAAAATGGCAAGTAGCATGTTTCAAGAGGTTAACTTAATCCATGTAGTTCCTCACTCTGATTGCTGTTAATTATCACACAGTCGGTGTACATGTAAACATGGCCATTGTTGAGGTTATTTTTAGAGAGGGAAGCCCTCTTTCACTAAGCTTTCACACACTTTCCTGCTCCAACAATTTTGTTCCACCTGACTTCTTACACACACAAAACCCATACACACAACTGTACATTTCTTGGCACACATAGACAGTGTTAAACCTATCAAGCTTAAGAACAAGTTACTCTTATGTGTTCAAAATGACCTGCCTAGCTATATAGGAGAGAACATATTTTAAATATACATTATATTGCTATAGGAAAACAATGTTCATTATTTCTTTAAGTGGTTTTTGACTATGTCACGTAACCCTAACCCTAACCCAAAAATAAGAAATTGCTGAAAATGTACTCTTTCACCAATGGAGATCCTCTGCCGTGAATGGGTGCCATCATAATGAGAGTCCAAACAGCTGATAAGATCCCTGTGTATTTGATAGAGACAGAGAATGTATATGAATGCGTGTGTACATTTCAGGTTTGACGTAAAAGCAGAGAAAACATGCGAGTGTATGAGGTTAAACAGCTGCTTCCTGTCAGATGTGATGTTAATGGAAAGCAGGATGGGGAATGTAAGCATCAAACTTTTTCAGAGAATTACGGGCTGGAGGTCCCACTGCATCGCCAAAGATAAAAACATAGCATGAACTGAAAATCTGCCACCATCTACAACACTTTCAAACTCAGACGCTTACAACTCTCTCTCCACGCTCCACACCCCACTCCTGAGCAAATATTTACCCCCAATCCTTCATAAGTAGTCCTTTAAGATGACGCGTATGTCAAGTGTGTTTAGAACATGAAGTGAATATTGGAAAAACAACTGGACAGCATCTATGATAACGCTCCAACAGACAGCAATGAGACTAGAGAGCATGGTACGGAGAGGTGCTTGTGTGAGTTTATCTGTGGACTTACACTAAATATGTCAAACATTTGAACAGATCTAACAAATTAATGAAGAATGGACTTTTCAAGTTTTAAGATTTAAAATAAATTGGTCTATAATTATATATTGAAAGGGAAAAAATATGCTCAGGATATTATTTTGTAACTTTTGTTGTCTGTAAAAACTTTAAAACTATGACGAGAATCATAAAATATGGTGGGCATAAAGTAATGCGGGCATTTGCGTGTCTATTAGGACTACATCTGGTCAAATAAAAAGACACACAAAGAGTGCAGGCACAAAGTATGCATGTTTGCAATGACTCAAGCTCACACTGTTTACTAAAACATTCTCTAAAAATGGATTCCTTTAATAACCATAGACTGTAACAGAAACTGTTTTTACCCCTTGTGAAAGCTCTTTATATTCACATGCATGTATGAGAAAACATACATCAACTTGGCTATCATAAGTGCTACATTGCCTGAGGCAAGAGGGACCGGTTTAGTATGCAAATGAATCAAACCTAGAGTATCATTAGACAGGCTGCTCAACATGAGGTAATCTTGCTCTGTAGTGACAAAGAAATATTTTAAGAGTCCAAAAAATTTGAACACAACTAGAATATGAAGACAATGCAGAGGAGGTTATAGTCATTTACAAGTCATTTCCAGATCTCATACTTAAGAGGCAGAATCCATGGAATGAATTATTTGGTTCCCCACTGAGAAAACACTAGGTACTTGTGTCTTTGGAGGAAATCTTGAACCTCTTTGTAGCTGCTGTATTAAATTCTTAATTTGAGGGGTGTATGTTACTTTGTGTTTGCTGTTCATCTTAAGCCATTTAAAATCCGCAGGTTCCGGGGACAAGCCTGAACCTGGTTAACCAGGTTAAGTCAAGAGAAACGGTTCAGTGCAATTACGCAAGCTGCTGTCATACACATATCAAAACACTCCACTCTCTTTGTTATAGAATTTCCAACATGGTGGGGATTTGTGATTTCCTGGCATTGCTGTACTATCTAAAAAGTGATTTAATGACTGCTGATAGACACTCTTCTGGTCACACAGGCTTGTCCAGTGGCTCAGCACCTTTTTCCTCTACCTTTCAAATTGGCAATTTGAGCTACAGATTGCCACCTGTAGTCTTGAGAACAGTACTTGAAAACATGCAAATATAAAAAAAGGGCAATATCAGAGGCATCCAAACAACGTAGCAACTCTATACACTGCACTGACTCCTCTGTAAATTGTACCATAAAAACCTACTTCTAAACCTTTGCTAAAGATATACAAAAATAAACACAAAAAAATAGTTTTTACAAAATGTTAGGGTTATCTCTGGAATCTCACAATATTCTTATTCCACCACAACGTTCAAATAACTAAATGAATAAACACTAAGAACTATCATTGCTTTAATTTGAAACAATTTCATTATTTCATTCATTATTCTTATTGTATTTTACTTACTGCAATCTGGCGGAAAGTATCTAAATTATTAATCACATGTCATGGTAATGCTTTTAATATATGTAGACAGAAAAGAATGATTTAATTTTAGTAAATGTTTACAGTAACATAATGTCACAGTGCAACATGCCTTTTCATTTTGTGGAGAAATGTGACCTTGTAATTTAGTAATATGTTAAAAATTACACAAAGTATTACTAGTATTTCTAAATATGACCCTGGAGTTGGATAACTTGTGTTTATTTGTTCTTGCTATGGTTACAATTTTGACTTG
Source organism: Carassius auratus (assembly GCF_003368295.1). Classification (NCBI taxonomy): domain Eukaryota; kingdom Metazoa; phylum Chordata; class Actinopteri; order Cypriniformes; family Cyprinidae; genus Carassius; species Carassius auratus. The sequence goes on along the minus strand of NC_039248.1, from coordinate 5,400,419 downwards.
GTGCTATAAATGAATTGCATTCATTGTTGTCTAATTCATAAACTGTTGGTGCTTAAAAGCACATTTACTGTGCCAAATATCACAGACAATATCACTGTTATACAAGACTTTGTATATCTGTTCTTTGTGATAATCAGGAGGTTCATAAAAAACTGCCAAAAACCACCTCTAGCAATCCCATCACAACAACAACAAAAAGAGACTGTTTCTCTAAGCAGCTGGAGGGAAATTATACAAACCGACACACAACACTTTGCTTCCATGATCCCTAAATGCAAATATAAAATTATGGCCAATGTTATGTCTCATTGTTTTCTACAGAGCTGTGTTTCTAAGCATCCAAGTTAACTAATTGGTAACTTCGATCAGAGACTAATGGAACATGGAAATTCTGTGTTAAAGTTTGCAGGGAGTTGGCCACATTCATTCTCAAACTGTGCCAGCAATATCATACCAATACCTTTGATCCATATTTGCTGTCCAAAGTAAAGCTCTTTCATGGGTGGGCAGATCTGCTAAATCCCAAAAGCGATATTTCTCCCCTGATTTAGTGCATTGCATATATCCACGGGGATTACCGTCAGTCATCATCTATCCTTTTTGTAAGTTCTCTTCTGTTAGGTCAAACTTCCATTTTGACAGGCCAAACCAACGTTCCCTTGCACACAGAGAGCTTCAGAGGCCAGACTTACAACTGGGGGTTCAGAGGGGAACATAACCTTTCTATCATGTTAGAAGACCAGATATTGAGCATTAAGACCCTTTGCAGGCAATATACCAAGATAAGCAACATCAAGGCATGTTTAAATGCAATGTTTGCATAACATTTTACTGAGGTATACCTTAATCTGTTTGCTTTTTGAAGACAGCTTAGATATATCCTTGGCTGCCTACTATATCTCAATTATTTGTGGTTGATAGAAAGAATAAAATAGAACTTGATTGAGCAAATGAGAGGCATAGCATTTAACAGAATGTCACTTTAAATAACCATGATGCCATTTCTGAGAAAATAGCGACAGTGTAGTTTACATAAAAATAGCATAATATTCCCTTCATAAGAGAACATATTCCGAATTAAAGGGGTATTCATATACGTCTGTGTGCTTAAGAGAATGTATGAAAACAGTACCGATAAAGTGATTAACTGGGAGGTTTCCTGCGTGACATGACCTCATCTGTATCAGAATTTAGAGTCTTATCGCTAAGAGAGAGGCTCTCAGGCTCTCCTGCGCATTTCTGAGATGCCGTGGAACATTCTGATGGGTGGGGGGCAAGCAAGGCTTCTGTCCAGGTGTCCCTATTGCTGCACTCCACCCCCAAATGTTTCCTGAACCTCATCCTACTCCCTTTCAAAGCCCTACACCAGACTTCCCTGCTTTCTCTCTTCTTCCAGTTGCCCTGCTCTCCCTCTCTTTCTGTCCTGGCTGTCCTCCAAAACTCAGTGGAAACTCTGATAGGAGTTGTGTAGGGTCATGCCTGGCTTTCCTTCCTATCGTCTCACTATTCTTCAGCCTTTATGACTGTCTCCAGAAGGGAAAAGAGGGTCGGCACACAATGTTTTTCACAACAGATGTTCTTGTCCCCTTGTGTCAGTTAAAAAAAGCATGCTTCCACACTACATTAGTATGATGTTATGTAGAAACTATTAAAGATATCTCCCACAAACACATGACTGCTCTGTGTATCATCAGCATTCTTACACTCCAGTTGTCTAGACAACCAAATACAAATCTTGTGGCCAGCCATTTCAGCACTGACTCACTGAAACTATTGCCTTTTACCATAATAAAATGAATTCTAAGCAGCAGTATTGGCAGAACGGTGTATATTATAGGCAGTCATATGTGGTTTGAAAATAATGCTGTGTGTGAACTGAAAAATTGATTTGATCTTTTTCATTTTTTCTTGTGCAGGAGGAAAATGAAATCCCTTCAAGTGTCTTTGTGAAGGAACCTGCACCATTGCCTGAAATGGAGGAGGAGACCCCGGCCATTGATGCCAACCGTTCTCAAGAAGAGGGCCTTCAGACCATCGCCCTCTCCTCAGATGAGGAACAGGGACCAGAAGAGGATGAAGATGAAATTTTGGCTGTTTTGGACCACGAGAGTGAAAGCAGAATTGGAAAAACCCGAGCTGAGAAGATCAAGAGCTCCAGCCTGAAGAAAGTGGACAGCCTGAAGAAAGCTTTCTCCAGGCAGAACATTGAGAAGAAGATGAACAAGTTCAGCACCAAGATTGTCTCCCTAGAGCAGCGGGACAAAATCAAGAAGAGTTTGACACCGAACCACCAGAAGAACCCTAGTGCCAAGAGCTCCTCTTTCAAGGTCTCTCCTCTCACCTTTAACATCAAGAAGAACCGCAGTGGGGACGCCGACCCAGAGGCTGAGGCCTCAGCTCAATCTGAGAGCGCTGTTGCCTCCATCGAACTGGCCCCGATTGAGAGCCCAACTGAAGACCTGTCCTTCAGAGAGGTCCACTCCTACCTTGCACCAGCACAGGAGGAAGTGAAGGCAACTGTGGAAGCAATGGAGAAAGAAGAGGTGCCTAACATCCTGAATGGCACAGCCGAGGTTGAGCTGTCCATCACAGAAGATGTAAGCGAGGAGTATGCTCTTTCTGCGACCCTGCCCCAGGACGCCTCCCAGATAGAAGAGTCCCACAATGTTTTACAGGGAGAGGATGAAGAGAAAGGAGAGGAGAAAGAGGGAAAAGAAAGTGAAGACAGCCCTCTAGCAGAAGCTGCAGCTGCAGGCAAAGCATAGGGTGTTGCTGTAGGAAAAACATCCTAATGTCCTGACCCTCCATTCCAGCCCTAGGACACCCTCCTAAACTGAGAAAACACACTGTCCCTTATCAGTGCCAGCCATCCCCGCCATGAACCCAGACATCTGACCTGTCCTCAAAGTATACACTTACAATGCAGTCCATTCAAAAGGCAAAATTCATGAACTGTATGACTATAAAATCCCATATCAGAAGATTTCGATTTTGGAAGAAATGAATGTGAAAGCAGTCTTATCTGTCCATCTATTCCAACAGTCTGTTACTAACCTTCCGCTTGTGAGAAACCATTCCAGCTGGTATTACTGCACACTCTATCTTCCTCTGGTGGTGCCTACCTGTCAGCTGAGAAGGTTGGCAAAGGAAAACAAATCGCTTACAGCCAAAGGAGTCAACGGTCGCCAAGTGCACTCCATCTACCCCATGGACCCTTTTTTAACAGTATCCTGGTTTTCATCCAGTGCATCTCTTCTGGAACAGCCTGTGCACAGCTGAAAGTGATATTGATTTCACGCAACCTAGATTATTTCTAATCTTGGTCCAATTTGGTTTTATTTTTTTAGATTAAACAGCACATATATACTGCCATGTACTGTCTGTGTTGATCAAAAATATGTAATGTACTCAATTTTACATTTTGGTTTTAATCAGGTCATACTATGTATACTGTGAACTCATTAATACAGAGACCAAATGATGTGAGAAAGCTACCTGGGAAGTGTACTGTCCTAAACTATGCTAAAAATATAATTTCTGAATTACAGAATTTATTCTTTTGTAGTGGCTAATAAACATTTGGATAAGCTTATTCTTCCACCATGCTCACATACATTTGCTTTGAATCTGAAATGCAGTTTTCATGGGGGATCCTAGTCTTCCCTGAGCTTCACATACGTCTCGGACCATAGTCAGAAAACATTCCTGCTTTTGATATACAGCTCCTTTCAGAGAGCATTTCTTTAGCTCCCGTTGGCATGATGCTGGCTGAGAAACAGGCACTGTGAGGCCAGTTTAGATTACAAGCATATTTCTGAAAGTGATGAAGGAGACAACCAGCCCAGCTGGATGCAAATAAGGCAGAGAAGTGTGGAGATCTGAAAAAGTAAAAAAAAAAAAAAGTTAAAGTCTGTTTGGAGTGTTGAACTGAAGTTTCAAAATGTAAGAAGTGACTAACACCAAGGGCAAATACCCATTCAATAATTTTAGAATAAATACAATTAACTAATATTTATGCACACTTTGACAAAATTTTTCACTATCATGCAAACTCTGAAATAAAATGGTGCTGTTGAGGGTCAGTGCTGACAAATATTTGAGCAATAAAAGTATATTTTCCTGAAAGTTTGGTTCTTATTATAATATAAATCATACAAGTAATACATGTATGTCAAATGTATTTTTGTGTTTTTAATAGAAATGTTGTTGTTTTCTCCAAATATTACAGCATATTTTTTATTTCAGTATTCCAGTGCTGAACAAAAACTTAAGTGTGTATCTTTAGCTTTGGGAGGATGTCTTTTTCAGATGTGAAAAGGGATGAGGTTTTACTTCTTTTGAGTCTTTAAAAATATAACTAATTTTTTTTTACTAATTTTTGCTTATGCTTGTAATCCCTAATTTTTATTTGCATTATCTTTTAAGAAGTTAATCGCATCAGTGTCTTCATAATATATATGAGAGCTATAGGTTGTCTTGGTTATTTTAAAAATATCATGATTCATGCCAAAGAAAAGGCTCAGTTACAGCAGACCCCATAACTTTTTTGTGACACCTGTTTATCAAGTTGTTAGTGAAGCACACTCTGTTCAAAATATTCTTTTAATGCAAATAAATAAAGATGTTGGACCATGGCTTTCTGTGTCTGTCTTGTTTCTTGGGATCTTTAGAATCATTTTCAAAGCAATAGCAATCCATTTTCATCTGACAGTACAGTAATAACCTACTTTAATCAATACGTTCAAACATAACTTAACCTACTTTGATCAATACGTTCAAACATTAGATGCCCAGCCAATTCTAAGTAGCCTACATCAATATATGTGTCTAATTTGTACAGCACACGAGTAATTAGGTGGTATTACAAACACATCAGTAGTGACAAATGCTTCTTACCTGTATTTTCATAGCAATTTGTTGATTTATAACATCCTTATCAGTGCATTTAGGATATCTGTTTCAGAACACACATATTAACTAATTTTTTTATGTCAAGGTCAGGCTTGTGTAATCCATTGCACCATGTTTCAACGTGAAGAGTGGTTAAATCAAATGCACGCCCCCCATGACAAACTCCTTTGGCACTAGCGCCATCTGGCGTTATGATAACTCAAGTAAAACGAAAGAAAACAAGAGATGTAAAACCTTATACGAGACCCAGCTTTATAACTATAGCATCTTTCGGAATGTTTTGTTTATCTATTCCATCGAATAAAATGCTTTATGTTTTCCAAATACTTCATTTGGTCCTCTTGTTTGTTTATTTGAACTGATGTCGAGTGATTTTAAATACGAGTAGGAATAGAGTAAAAGAGTTTCACCTTTTATATATCCTTTTTAATTCATCCATCCTAAAAAATATTGTATATTAAAATAAAAATTAGTTTGCTTACTAAAATGTAATGTTGGTACAACGATCAGTAGATGGAGCTGTTTTCACATATTTGTTTCAGGCAGTCACGGTGGCCGAGAGGTTAAGGCGTTGGACTCGAAATCCAATGGGGTTTCCCCGCACAGGTTCGAATCCTGTTCGTGACGAAATTTAGTTTTTGAAACACTACGATTATTATTTTACGAAAACGTAAAACACACATAACGTTCAAATAAACTGTTGCATTAACATGTTTAATCACATTCATTCTTACAAGAAAATGAACATGGTCGCCTGTTTCTCGGTTTAATATACTATAATGGGTGAAATGTTCAATTTAGGGGGAAGTGTCTCGTGAGAAAAGGTAGCCTATAAAGCGGCCTGGCACAATCAAATTAAACCCAACGTGGTCTGAGGTGACTGGCAGTGTCAGTTTGGGAGAAAATCTGAATAGAATTATCTTTTCTTTCTCGTGTTTTCGAATGGCAAACGCATCAAACGAAAATGTGTGCCTGATTAAAGACATTAAACCTGGATTAAAAAATCTAAATTTGGTTTTTATCGTCCTGGAAACTGGTAAGTGCGTGGGAAACACAAATGAACACGGCCTACACGATTGCTTGCTATTCTCGTTTGTTCACAAACAGTTTGAAGCAGTTATAACTAGAAATAATATTATATAAATATCTTATAAATCATGACGCGTGTTTTTCGTAGCTTAAAAAAAGATAAGCCAGGAGTGTCGAATCTACGAAGGAAGCAGTTTTTTTGTTGGACCTTTTCTGTGAATCGGTTCAACTGCTTCAGAAACCCGTCCCGTTCTAACCGAATGGGATTGAATCGGCCAGTGCGATTCTCCTGCAGTTCAACCGTATGATAAATAGTACACCGAAATCAATCACTTAATTTTGCTCAATATTTGCTGATATTTTGCGATGTGAATCAGTGAATGTGTGAACTATTTCAGAGACCGCTATTTTTTTTATATGTAAATGTTTTTAGTAGGATATGTTTTATGTAAAGGCAAATTTTAATCGTTGAAACGTGTTAAATTTGGTAAAGTGTCAAAATGGTCCCGGTCTATGTCTTCGCCCCAAAAGTTTTCTCAGTCCTTCAGAAGTGTTCAAGGCAGTGGGAAGAAAAGGCACGACAGACACAAGATCTGAGTATACCTTCACTTCAAATCTTTATTGTTATACACTGAGTTTATAAAATAAAGGAGGTATGATTGTTTTCGACCAATGAGATATGGATTACATATGTGTTGGATATTAGCCAAAACAACAAGTTATATATAACATACATGTGATCAGGAATAACTGGACATATAATGAATAATACTGGCACTGAGCCTTTCAACTTTATGCAAAGGTTAGACTAAACTCATCAACCTGGGCCTAAAAGGTCCCCCCACCAAACTTCACGATTTACCTTTAGGTATTATCTGAGCATGAGCGTATACATTTGGGTAAAGAGACAGAAGACTAAACAATAGAGAGAAAACACAGATGGGAGGAGGGAGACAAGGAGAGGGATGGCAGAAGACAAAGAAAGATGAAACATGTCATATGTAGGAAAAACAGGAAACACCTGTGGAAGAGGATCTCTGTTAATACAAGACAGAGATCATGAAATAATCTAACAAAGCGTTGCATGGGGTGACTTAATTACGTTCAACGTAATCCCTGAATCTTTTTTGATGAACCCACTCTTGAACTGAAAGAACCAATTCACTGAAGTTCTATATATTCACTGAATATCTAATTCCCAGAGCAAATTGTTGTTCCAGTGTCTTTTATTTTTTGTTCTTTTAACAAAATTTTTCAGGACGAGTTTCTAAGACAAAGGATGGTCATGAAGTGCGTTCATGTAAAGTAGCTGACAGGACCGGAAGCATTACAATATCGGTGTGGGACGAGGTGGGCAGCCTGATACAAACAGGAGACATCATCCGACTCAATCGAGGGTGACAGTATATTATTGATGTTATTTTTAATCCTGATAATTATATTCATCTTTTATATGAGGTTTTGGTTTGTTCTTTATTATCTTGAAGGTGTACATATTTGATTTTATATTTTAGATATGCATCTCTCTTCAAAGGCTGTCTTACACTGTATATTGGAAGAACAGGGGACCTTCAGAAGATCGGAGAGTAAGTCTTCACAGCTGACTGAACTTAAATTCTTTGACACCAAAACAATAACCAGCACTTTCTTGCACCTATCAAAGGTTCTGTATGATTTTCTCTGAAGTGCCCAATTTCAGTGAGCCCAACCCAGAGGTGCTGGCAAAAATCAACCAAATCAACAACACCCACGTGAGTGCAAAAAGACTGCTTGGAGGGCATGAACAGTGTGAGCACATAATGAGTGTCTATTTTATCTCTTAACAGGTTAAAACAGAAGCTCATGGCAGCACTCCTAGTATACCGACTCCTGGGCCACCTGCAGGACCTACAGGTTGAATCTTGAGAAAATTGAATGGTTGTTTAAGGATTGTTTATTTGTACATTCTGTTGCTATCCCAGTAAGGGGGCAGTGCAAATTGGCTTTAAAAACTTACAATAAGACTAAAAAAGGTTTAAGACCGATATAAACAGCTAGAAATCAATATGTAAGCTAAAGCATACATTTCTTATTTTAATTTGTTGCTTTTAAACTATAATTTTTAAGAATCTGGGTAAATAATTACCATGTAGAAATATTTCTACATTGCAAGTAAAATAAAAATTCACAAATAACTATAAAATGATTGAATAATTCAATCCAGAACCCAGAAGAACTTTCAGTTATTGAAAATGATTATAATAATTAATAATACAATTAATAATTAATTAAATATATTAATTAGAATCATTGTATTTTTAATATATTAGGATAATGCATCATTTTAAAAGCAGCATTTGCTGTTTTTGAACTAACACCGCTTCATTGTTTGTAGAGAGATGCGCAGAAGGAGGTAACGCGCACACACAACAGCTCTTGATCGTTAATTAATTCAAATAAATGCTATAATTTATTAAAATTAAGGTGATCTTAACGCACTTTTATTTCCAAGTCTGATTTGAAGTGGACAGAATGCTTGAGCTAATGAGCAGTAAATGACAAATTACCACCATTTTTACCCTTCTGGTCAAGTATTGCGATGCGAAATAATAGCTTTAACTTGTGAATGCTGGCAAATGACCAAGGTATAAGCAGGATAATGCACGGCTAGCTGTGCATTAAATTATTTTGCTGTATTCCCACCTGTCTTGTTTGTTTGACTGAATCAAACTCAAGTTTGTTTCCCCTCTTGGTGTGGATCTTTTGGGCTGGTCTCAATACAGCAGTCGCACTCGGTGTGGACCAAACAACCATACCGAGACCCAGCTGAAGAGGTGGTCTTGGTCCGCTTCCAAACAAACTCTGGTTTGGTTGAATGGATGAACCAAATGAATGGATGAAGCACACGTGTTGTTTTGTTTACAATTGCTGGTTCACTTGCAATAAGAGCAGTGGGAAAGCGAACCATAATAATAAAAAACTAAATCAACATTGTATTTGGTCCCGACCAAAGAAAGTGAACTAGCAGACTTTCCTGGTGTGAATGCACCCTTTAAATGCACTTTGCGGAGGGTGGTTCTTGGTCTCCAAATTGTGATTAAAACAGTTTGAAGCACAGCTAGCTGTGCATTATCCCTAACTTGTACCACCTCTGAGCAGCATTAAACAAACTGTGTAAACACATCTAAATGCCTCTTCAGAAGCACTTCTGTGCCACCTTTGCAGGGGTAAATATGTCATCAGATTGTCTTAATGTGTGTTTCTTGGCCAGAATAACCTGTAATTTGGACCATCCTTTTCACCTCTCACAGCAAATGGCTCAGCTCTGTATTCCCCTTCTCCGGTCCCCCAAGAGCCCTCCTTTCGTGCAGGTGGACGTCATTTGAACCGCAATCATTGGAACAGTGGCAGTGCTTCTCCAGTTCCAGGTGGAGAACAGGGATCAAAACCTAAGGTCACCATCACCAATGGACGGGATCCTCGCCGAGCCCTGAAGAGATGAGAGCATATTTATAACTCTACGTTTGTTTGTCAACCCTAACTGGTGGGTTATTTTGATTAATGAATTATATTAACCTTTTCTGGATTGAGATTTTGTGGGAAATAAAGTATAAATAAAGTCACTTAAAAACATATATGCTTGTCATATTGTTTTGTTTGTTTGAGTTTATACACCGTCTATGACATCAGATGATTATCTTAAATTTTTCTTGTTCGTTTATATAATTTAAAATCTATGGCACTAAGGACTTTCTCTAAGGAATATCATCTTAGCGGAGCCATTTATCACAAAGTGATGGTGCACTCAATTAATGTTAAACTGAGCTGAGAATTACCTCTGGAGTCGCAAAGGTGGAGCTGCATATTTTAAAGGGGTCATGTGACATTGCTAAAAAAAGATCATTAATTGGTGTATTTGAAGTAATGATATGTGATTTAAGGTTAAAAACATTTTCCACTTACTGTACATTATAGTTTCTCCTCTATGCCCGCCTTTCTGCTCAAAACACGGATTGAACAGTCAGTGGCAAATTCTTTAAATATGAAAATTATACTCTAAGGCTGTGAGTCAGAAGCACCGCATTGTAGGCTACTCTCCCATGTTCAGGAAATAGTCCTCCATAAAATGTGTTGCACACAAATTCTGGAACAGTGTTGTAAATACAACTTAGCCGCTGATTTCTAGTTGTGTCCTCTTTTGGAAGACCAAACAAAGTAGTTCCAATTTCACAATGGAACCACCGTTTTCGCCTTCTTTCTTTGCATAAACATTTGGGTGGCATTATGCAAATCTTCCCACACAGTGACTTAGAGATGTGGGGTCGTTTTTAAACAAGGCGTTTTAGTAGGGCGTGGACCAGTCTTAACTCTAATAAAGAATATCTCTTTGGGTTTGAGACTTTATTCTTTGCAACTAGGGATCTTATCTATTCACAATCGGCTTGTAACACTCCAGAGAGAAAGGAAAACTTTCCAACTTGTAATCTATCAATTCAAATGTGTTGCTTTAGTATAAGTTCAGAGAGGATCCCACCCACCGTAATTAACTGAACTTCGCAAAATTTTGTAAAATTGTGTTGTCTTCCATGTGGTAGAAATTCCCCTAGTCAGGACTTGTGATGAATTGTGTTGACACTTAAAATATACTGGGAATTTTTCTGACCGCAAACCATGATTGCTCTTTATCGTAGATGTTTTCAGTCAATATGTAGGCAAACCTTCAGATCATAACATATATATTCCTAATGTATTCCACATATATTCTTATTGCTATAAAATGTTGAATTCTCAGCAGGTGTGTCCAAACTTTTAACTGTAGTGCATTATTTTATTATCTGTCCCTCTGATGATAAATTAAAATGTAAAAGTGATTGTTTTGTGCATATTTTTCTATCGCTAGCAGATGGGTCTGACCCAACAAAAATCCAGTTTGGCGCAAAAAACCTTGAACAGCCTGATTTTGACTGAAAGAGGTTTTTTTGAAAATCGGAGAATTCTGGTTTCCGCTCAATTAATGTTGTAACTGTAGCCGTTTTAAACTAGTTCTGCTTACAAGGAGTGCACGCACACAAGTACAGACACATAACGGATAACTCGCACACCTGATTTGTCAATAAAATGCTTGGAAACAGAAACGTTATAGCGAAATTTCTTTGTGTTTTGAAGTAATCAAAATCCACCGCTTCAGTATAAGTAGAGAGACGCTGCACAGACAGACAGGACTAATTTACTGGTAATCGCGCTCTCACAAATGCATTTATCGTATTTTCCGGATAAGCCACACTTTTTTCAGAGTTTGGCTGTTCCTGCGACTTATAGTCAGGTGCGACTAATTTATCAAAATTAATTTGACATGAACCAAGAGTTCACATTACCGTCTACAGCCGCGAGAGGGCGCTCTATGCTGCTCAGTGCTCCTGTAGTCTACACTGAAAACGCAGTGCGCCCTCTCGCGGCTGTAAACCGTAATGTTTTTTCTTGGTTTTAGGTTCTAAATAAATGCGACTTATAGTCCAGTGTGACTTATATATGTTTTTTTCCTTGTCATGACGTATTTTTGGACAGATGCAACTTATACTTAGGTGCAACTTATTGTCCGAAAAATACGGTAAATAAATGTCATTTTAGGTGGTCTCGAGTCCCTGCGACTTTATAGTCTAACGCTAAAGTGCCCTCGCGGTCCGGTCTGCCCCCTGTCATCGATTTCTGCTGAGAGTAGGATGTTAATATTTTTGGTTGTGGACGATACAAATTTCTCCACGATCTGCTTTTGAAGAAATATCGTTGTAATGTGTGCTGCTCACATTCTATCAGCTGCAGTTCTGGCTCAGCGGAATTAATATACTGCGACATACATTAACATCGGACTTAACTCAGCGGGACACTACACTAATTCTTATTTATTTATTTTAATTATTATTATTATTAATATTTATTTTTTTGCATCTGCTTTAAATACTTACTGGTTATTTAAACGTTTCATTTGTGTGCTTTTCTGACGTGCGTTTTTTTTTATGAGTACAAAGCGCGGCACAAAAACGAAAAAGCCCTTCAAACTGTGCCTGATTACTAAGTTACGTTTTGTGCTAATACTGTCAAAACACACAAGGTTTATGTATAGACTCAGTTGGATGTGTCTAAAATAAAAGTAAACAACTGAAATAAATGGATGCATGTCTGTATATCAGATGCGCACAGGTCTTAAAGGGACAGTAGGCTACATGCTGCCATGTGAATTAAAGGGATAGATCACCCTAGAACTTTTTCTGTCACTGTTTATACACTCACATGTTGTCCAAAACCTATATTAACTTCTTTCTTGTGCTGAACACAAAAGAAGATATTTTGAAGAATCTGTGTAACCAAACAGTTGTTGGTCCATTTTGACTTTGACATATTGACTGATAGAAACAAAAAATACTCTGGAAGTCAATGTGAACCAGCAACTGTTCGGCTTTCCACCTTCTTCAAAGTAGAATTTATGTTTAGCAGAAGAAGGAAATTCTTTTAGATTTTTTTTCTTCACTATTTTAATTTTTTTTTTAATTTTAATTTTTACAAGTAGCTCCTAACTGGCGAATTTAAGAGAAACCCCTAAAAATAATGGATTTATCACTCACATAACTTTAGACTCCGAATGTGTTTTATTAAGATTAATTCATAAAGCATTTTAGCCCTAAAAGTAGCACCTACGTCTGGAACAGCTTACACTGTAAAAAATGACTGTGATTTTAGCGGTAAAAAACTGTGAAAATGCTACGGTACAAACCTGTTTACTGGTTAACGGTAATTTCCTGTAAACTTTACAAGGAAAAAACATAAACTTACGTTCCCAGAATTCTCTGCGTGGCATTTCAAATTTAGTTTGAATTTGATGTTTTTTCTTTGAAATAACTATGTTTCTTCTTAATTTTTTCTCATCTGTTATGTTTATTAGGTTTGTATGTTACATAAAATGTTAAATTAATGTTTATTGCATATTTCAGTTTAATGAGTCTCACCATGATGGTGTTAAGTGTTTGTGTGAATGACACCGTGCACCTTCTATGTATCTTATTATTTAAAAGCTGCTTGTGATGGGCTTTGTTTCACCAAGTGACTCTCTCATCACCACCTGCTTTTGGTGGTTACCAGTGTAATACAAAGGTACAAAACAGATTTCAGTGCTTCAATAAGTTCATATATTAATATTATATCAGTTAAATTATGGTATTAAACAGTAAATATAAAGGAAAACCGTTAAACCTACAACAGTGTAACTGTATTTTTTACAGTATAAAACAGTGAAACCAAAAACGGTTTTACCGTATTTTTTACGGTATAATTCTGGCAACCACAGCTGCCGGTTTTTTACCGTATATTTTACGGAATATTTTTTTACAGTGTAGAAGAAGAAACTAATTAATTTACCTCGTCTATACCAACGTGACTTCAGAATCATTCAAAAAAACCTCTCTCGTCCTACTCTTGAGCAGGCCACCGAATTCCTTTGAACAGTCAAATATAACGTCTTTCGCACAATTCCTCTCATTTTTAACGATGCCTTGTTTGCATTCTGTTGGCCTAATTGCATTTAAATAATATTATACTGCAGACCTTTTGGCATCATCTGACGATACTCTTATGAGGAAATTCATCCATTCATATCATTAAACCCCAGAAAAAAAAAAAAAAAAAAAAATCTTTCTGTTCACCTACGAACACTGATCATTTAAAAAACTACACATCGTCATCTGTAGTTTTAAATAAATACAAAATGAAGACGTCTATTACACCATCTACTCGCATACTTGTAAATTAACATTGACACAATTTTAGTTAATTCATTTTTGTGATAATTTAATTATTTTAGAGGTCGATTTAATAATAAATATTATAATAATAATACAGATATGATGTAAAACTTTCCCCCTCAACTGTTGCATGAATAGAGGTTTAATAAAATAAATATAAAAATAAAATCTGAGAAAAATCTTACTTTTTTTTATTTATTTGCCTCTCATTCAAGTCACCGGACCTACTAAACAGTAAATAAAACCACAGCACTAAAGAAATTATATAGATAATCTGTATACTTGTTTAACGAAAAGGAACAATAAATGGAAAATAAACAACTGAAACAAAAATCATGGATGTAGCTAATGTGGCAGTTATACACCCAATAATGCTTGTTGAACAGCAATTTAAAAAAAATATTACCTTTTTATTAGAAACCAGGCAAAAAAAAATATTTAACTACTCATGCAATTCATTCATAAACAAAACGGTTTCTTACAATACTCTTTTGCTTTTCTGCATAGAACCATTTCAGTTCCAATCAGTGTCTTTATTTTCTCCTTTATAAAGAATAAAAACAGCAAGAAAACAAATCCATCCCTGATTTGCATGTGTCTGATATAAAGGACTATTTTCTTTTATGTTTGTGCAATTACAATAACAAAATTATGCAGTATTATAATCCTTGCTGGATTCTCATTAAAAAGGGTTTAGAGGGCTAAAGGTTTTTTGGTTATAAAACAGCATTTCTTTCTCTCTGCACTATTTCAGCACAAAGCTGATTTCCTACAGTGGGAAAGGATCGACCACAATGTTCTGAGAAATCCATTCATTTTGTGTTGAAAAGGTGGCAGAGAACTACTAACATAAGAAAATAGGTTTTTAATCTTATTTAACAATGACAGATATGGAAAGGTTAAAAAATAAAAATTCTGTCATCTTTCACTCGCCTTCATTAGGAGAACAAAAAAATTACACACAATGAATATCCATATGACCAGTGATCATTAATCCAAGTTCTTGAAAGCTTTGTGAGAAAGAGACAAAAACATCAATATTTACTGATATTTCAGTGTTTTCACTTAGACCTGAAAATGATGCATCACATTCAGTCACTAAAAACACTGTACAATCAATGAGAAGTATTGATGACTCTTGTACTGGACGAACAGAAATATTATGACTGAACAACAGCCTAAAATACAGTCTGAGATCATATGGGGGTGAGTTTATAATCACAGAATTTTATTTTTGAGTGAATTAAAACATTATGAATGATAAAGAACTGCACATACAGTAATTAAAGATATCAGAATAAAACATCTTCCATACAGTATTGTGATGATTTTTGTAAAAAAAAAAAAAAAAAAAATGCAGAAGTGAGGATAAATCCATTGGCATAGGCTGAAACTGATCTGGTCTTGTAGGGTACAAATATTTGCTCCAGGAATGAATTGCATATAAAAGGGCAAAGAAAGTGTGCAAGATTCAAGAAATCTCAGTGACTGAAGATGATATTTCCACTTAAAATTAAATCATGGATCAGCATCCCGTGCCCAAAGAATCATATTTTTCACAGGCTGGGTTTCCTGGTTTTCGGTTTGGCTTCGTTGCTGTGACTCAGTAGGACAGTCTGTCCCATGGCACCTCAGCGGCCTTAATGAGGGTTTTGAGAACCAAATGGCAGCTCTAAAGTTCACAGGGTGGGGTGGGTTACCTGAACAACCCCACATTGATTGATAAGGCCACCTCTGGTTTCCGGTTTTTAGTTGGGCCCGACTTCTTGGACCCAATGTCTTTTGAATAGTCTCCAGTGGCAAGATGCCCCCTAGTGGACAACAAATCATGTACAAAAAATGTGGTTAGTAAGACTTTTAAATGTTTTTGAAAAAAAAATCTTACGCTCACCAAGACAGCATTTATTTGATCAAAAGTACATACAAAAGTGTGTAACAAAAATACATATTACCAATTAAAATAACTGTTTTCTATTTTAATATATTTAAAAAATGACTTGGTTACGTATGGTAAACCTGGTTCCCTGAAGGAGGAAACAGAGACGTCACGTCGGATGGCTGATGAACTGGGATATCGCTTAGATAGACCAATCTACTTCAAGTGTAAACTAAACAAGCCAATGCACATTGGCATGCAATTACTGCATCCAGCTGCCGCTGATCACAGTGTGAGTATAAGTAGGAAGCAGGTGCACTGCATATTCAGCTTTTCGCTGAGGAGCTGAGCAGGTGACCCGGCCGCTCAGCGATGGTACAGGAGCTGTCACGACGGGACGTGACGTCTCCTTCAGGGAATGAACTGAGATGTTCTCTTTCAGTCGGTCACTCTCGACGTCACATAGGATGACCGACGAATTGGGATCCCTAACAAAGGGCCACAGCGACCCCCATTTCAGTGTCCTTTGAAGGCCACCTGCGCCCCTATTTTCTGGTGCAGCCCAGGGCTCGGCACAAGAAGACCAGCTACCGCTACTATGGCACTACCTATTAAGACTGGATGATACTGAGAAAACATACCCCCTCTACTTGGAACAGGGAAGCTGTGGAAGTCACAGTCTCCTGAATGTGATTTTGGAAGCAATTACACACATATGAACAACCGTTAGGTGCATATGGAAATATTGGAGGTGTTTGTGACACTCTTAGAATTGGCAGAAGTCTGCTGGGGAAACACGGACTCTGAGGCTATACAATGGGCTTTACACACATGGGATCCACTTAGATCTCTACATATGGAATCCAGCCCTCTACTGATTCTCGTGACGCTCCACCACATCTGGCTGCCGAAGGGATAGAGGAGCTCAACAGGGTCTACTGTATGGACTCTCTGGAATAGTTAAAGCAGGCCGACCCGAAGCCGGTGCCACTCAGTGCTTCTACCCATTTGTGGTGAGATCACATGAGGATACCAGCTCCACAAGAAGGCTATAGAATCTAGCGAACATGTTAGTGGTCGGTCAGCCCTCAGCTCTATAAATATCTGTCAGCGAGGCACCACGGGCCAGCGCCCAGGAGGATGCAACACTTCTAGTTGAGTGAGCTTGCAACCTGAACGGGCAGGGCACACCCTGTGCCTGATAAGCCAGGGTGATGGCATCCACTATCCAGTGGACCATCCTCTGCTTGGAGAAGGTATTGCCCTTCTGGCGGCCTCCATGACAGACGAAGAGCTGGTTTGAGGTACTGAAGCTTTTATCCGTTCTCACCACAGGCTCACCACCTGATCCCTGGAGGGAGTAGTGGGAACCTTGGGCACATAGCTGGGCCAGGGCCTCAGGGTTAACTGGGAATAAGCCACCCGAACTTTAGGCACGAGTCGTTGGTCGAAAATGCATGCAGGTCCCCTACCCTCTTGATGGAGGCCAGTGCAAGCAGGAGCAGAGTCTTCATTGACAGAAACTTCAGTTTAACTGTCTGCAATGGTTCAAATAGGCCCTGCTGTAGTGCTGTGAGCACTAGAGTCAGGTCCCAAGAGGGTATAGAGGGGGGCCGTGGAGGATTTAGCCTCCTTGACCCCTAAGTAACATGATGATCAGGTCATGCTTCCCCAATGTCTTCCTCCCCAGAAAAGTCTGGTCACCTGCCGATGCAGCTATCGATCAGTGATCAGCAGCAGCTGGATGCAGTGATCACATGCCAATGTGCACTGGCTCATTTAGTTTACACTCAAATAGATTGGTCTAAGCAATATCCCAATTCGTCGGTCATCCGTCCTGTGAACGGAAAGCTGAATTTTCAGCTGTCTTCAGTGTCACATGATCCTTCAGAAATTATTCTAAAATGTATATGCATGAATTATTCAATATCATTACTTTTATCAATGTTGAAAATAGTTGTGCCATCTTTTGTGGAAAGCTTGATACTTTCAAAAAGTAGAACAGCATATTAGTGAAACATTATAAATGTCTTTATAAAATTAATTTAATGTATCCTAGATTAATAAATATACAAAATAAAAATGTATATATTACTGACAAAGACCAAATGTTGCAACATTTCTTTTTTACGACACATTTAATCAAATGAAATCAGCAAACACTGACAAACCTGTATCTGGTAATATTGGAGAATGACAATAAAAACAAAAAAAAGGATGCACCTTGTGTTGTGATTCGCTGCCTCCTCCCTGAGGCTCTGCTGACCAATCTCGTCTTCCAGAGTAGTGAATTCTTTATTATTGTCTATTAGCAGATTCTACACACATGCAAATACAAACATAACCAAAAAAGTGAGTGAGTAAGGCATTGCTGAAACACCCAGCAATGTGGCAAATGTTATATTGCACTGTTAACTTTAAAGAAAATATTTTCTATAAGTAACTTAAAATAGCACAAAAGAGGGAGCAAACATTGACCAGCAGCAGACTGGAATTTCAAACATAGTTCCTACAGCTTCCCAATAGTATTTAAACAGATTTTTTAATTTACCTTGACACCTATTGTATCTCCATCTTTCAGGTAGAAGGGAGCAGCTTGGAGACTCTCAGCTTTCCTCTTCTTCTTTTTTTTGGAGACCTGCTGAGTCTGGGATTATTCAGAAGTGATTATTCAAGTATACTCAACTCAACTGTATTCCCATTTTCACTCTCTTTACTCACCCAATTGGAAATGGGCATCCAGGTGTGTTTGTCAGGCAGGTGTTTAGCCAGGAGCAGGTTGTCAGGAGTGAGACCGTACCGGGATGCCAGAGCAGCGTATAGGCCCCTGGGGGTACCGTCCCGCCCTGCATCCCACAAAAACTCCTCAGAAGGATAATACGCCTTCTCTCCTGGCACCCCCATCTGAACCCTCAGCAATAAATCCTTCAGGCTGCACAGATAAAGAGAAAAGAATGATTGGTGTTTTTTCGGTCAATCGCCTCATTATCTGTATTGCAGTCAGAGAGACTCACCCCAGGTTCTCCTCGTTCATCAGCCTCTGAACACACACCTCCGCCCCATTCCCCAGCTTCAGCTTCCTACAGCAAAAGAAGTTCGACTTCAACCAAATATACAATGAAAAGTTTCACATGCTTTTATCACCATCACAGCACCATTCATGAGCATTGAGGAAATCTAGAGCTATCAACCTGAGTGTCTGCTGGTTTCCTCTGAGTATCCTGGACAGTTTCTTGCCCTCTAGCAGCCATACACGCAGAAATGCAGGACTGGGCACACAAACATCCTGAAGTGCCGGCAGAGTCATCATCTACAAGAACACAAATGAGGCTTTTCTCAAGAGATGGTGGGTGCAGTGGTTATACTGATCTGATACAGCAGTAACAGATCAGTAAGCATACCATACTGTTCAAAAGTTTTGGGTTGGGTTTTGAAAGATGGTCACCAAGCAAAAATCTGAAGCTGAATTTTTAGCATCATTACTACAGTCTTCAGTCACATGATCCTTCTGAAATGATTAAAATATGCCGATTTGTTGCTTTATTAATGTTGAAAAGAGTTCCAAATTTCAAAAGAAACAGCATTTTTAGATAGAATTCCTTAAATAAAAGTATATTTTTTTCCAATATATAAATAAATCACGCTGACCTCAAAACTTTGAATGGAAGTGTACAGTACTTCTTTTGTCACTAGTTTCTTTACCTTTTCTTTCAATTGTTTAATCATTAAATGAGTGATGGGTGATAAGTGTACTCATAAAGGTTAAGTGTGTATAATTTTTTGTGTTCAAATATTTTCTCTTATTCCAGTTTAATGTGTAGAGTGATGTCGATTAATTTTGATGAATCACATCCAAAATAAAAGTTTTTGTTTACATAATATTTGCATACATTTAAATGTATATATTTATATAATTTCTATTATATAAAAATATATTTAATATATAAACAAATATTTCGAATATATATACACATGCATAAATATACACAGTACACACATATACTATGTAAACAAAAACTTATTTTGGATGTGGTTAATCGCAATTAATTATTTGACAGCGCTAAATATGCAATTTGTACGCTGCCTTTCTGAGTAAACTAAGGGTGTGTTCCAACTTCTCTGTTAGTGCTGAACCCTGCTCTGCACCAAACAAGCAGACCGAGACCGCTAAAAAGATGACTCTCGGTCCACTTCCAAATGAACTCTGGTGCGGTTCTGATGATATATGAATGCAACAAGGACCAAATACTTCTAAACGAACCAAAAACAGGAAGTAATTACAAGATGCAACACTATGAGACATGATTTGATGACACGGCGTAACCAAAATAAAATTATCTGAGGGCAAACATGGAGCAACGATGAGGTAAAGTGCTTTTTATGAGCTCCTTGTGAGTTTGCAGGTGGTGAACATAAAATTATATCATGCACACGCAAGAATGAACGTGCGTGTTTGACAAAGTGGCGCTTTCCATTCGGTTATTGTGTGTTTTGATATCATACACCCGCAGCACTGCTTTAAGTCTAACACACCTTTTGTTTGGGCTGTTCGGTGAGTTCTATCACGATATATACATCATTCAAGCTGATCAATCAGGTTGTGAAAGTATCACTATAACTTTAGGTTCAGTGTCTTTAGTTACGCTGTCAAAAATAATAATGTGAATGCGAAGCGGACCAGGACCAAATGTATTATTTTCCTTTTTGGTCCAGACCAACTGAACAAAACGAACTGAACTACAAGTGTGAACACACCCTAAAAGTATAGGGAAATGAACCAAACAGAAAAGATTTGGCCGCTTTTCTTGACACATATTGATATTAGAATAAACGTTTATTTTTACAAAAATAAAATAGAATACAAAACGTGTATATGTAGAAACTGTCCAACAGATTTAGCTATTTTTGCCCCCCAAAAAATAGAGATACATTTGAATCCAGGATTAATCTGACCAATTATCAAAGAAATTAAACTCAGTAAATAAACACAATATAGATAGATTTAAATAAAAGACTGTTCCTGTGCAAACACTGTAACCTTTGTACACTTTGATGCCGTTGTTTGTATATTTTGTGTCATCTAGTGTTACAGTATAAACATACACAGTGGTCATTATCAAAACCAAATGATCACACAAAATCAGGACCAGTGACAGGTATTTGTATATATTCTGTTTGGAAGGGCTGGTAGGATTATGTGGGGAAGGTGTTGGGAAACATTACTGCAATTACACATTTCATCTTTAAGTCATGATTATCTTTTGAATCATTAATGCTGCGAGAAGTGATTGCCAACCTGAGTCTTGAGATCATCAAGGGAAGCCTCCTCTGATATCTCCACATGACCAATGAATCTCATCTCTGATCCAGACCCCTCTGAAACACACATAGAAACAAGCACAAACCAGAGATATCACCCAAGCAGTCATCATCAGATAGAAACAACATGAATCTCACTTGGGTTTTAGAAAATGTGCTAGAAGTCGAACCTGTGGTGAGTCCCTCGATGCTCAGGGACTCTGCTGTGTGGTTCAGCTCTGGAACACTGGAGCTGTCAATCGCGTCTATGTACAGCTTCACAGACAGTTTCAGGTAACCCTGAAATTAAGATTAGATGATAGAAAGCTGTATGAAAAGTTTTATTTCCTTCCTACGTAAGAAATCATCCAAAACTGAAAACGCACCTTTGGAGGCAGACGCCCCTCCACCAGCACCAGTGTGTCCCCATGCATGACCTTTGCTTCTTTCAGAGATGCATGCTGGGAGATGAGAGCAAACAGGAGTCAAATATTTGAAATCAAAGCAAACTGAGAAAGAGATGAGTGGATAGAGATTATTATTTAAAATACCTCATCCATAAGTGGCTCTCCAATTTCCTCACACCAGTCCACTCTTCTTAAGTGCCATGACTCACCTAGAATGAGAAACAGGTTTCATTAACAAAGCTGAGAAAGCTAGACAAGTTAAATGTGCTGTTATAAACCAAACATTTGACCGATTTTACCGTCCAGTTTGGCCATCTGCAACATTTCCTTAAGGCACTGGAAAAAGAGGAACCAGAATTTTTAAACACTTTTTTTAAGAACAGCTTAAATTTAATACAAAATCCAGACGTTACCTCTTTGACTGTTAGAGACTCCTCTACAATAATCTCTAACTCCTGACCAACTGAGGGTGCTAGACC
Source organism: Carassius auratus (assembly GCF_003368295.1). NCBI lineage: Eukaryota > Metazoa > Chordata > Actinopteri > Cypriniformes > Cyprinidae > Carassius > Carassius auratus. The sequence continues at coordinate 5,378,647 of NC_039248.1, read as the reverse complement.
AACACTGAAGTACAAGAACAACTGCATAGAAAAAATATATTTTCTTATTACAGAAAAGTTGTGATATGCATTCTGCATCACATTCACACATGCGCAAATTGTATGGACGGACGCACCTGTGTTTCTGTTGGCACTGGTCCAGGACACAAGTAGAGTGAAGTCATCAACCTGATCCCTGCATCCCGAACACTCAAATGCTCATGCACTAGAACACACAGAAAGCTGTTTAGCATGTAAACCTTTAGAGGGATCACATTAGCAAGGGTGCATATGACTGTTTTGAGAAGGTACCTGGTGGTAAAAGCTTTCCAGTTCTATCCATTTGCCTCAGACAACATTCAACACCTAAACACAGAATAAAAAAGAAAATATGAGATTGATCTGAACACACGGAAGACAAAAGCTCTTCCCTGATGCACATACACTCATTTATGCTCATCAGTTTTAAAAATATCATGAAACTGAAAAGCTTTTTTTCTAGGCAATGCTGAAACAGAGAAAGTCTATGAGAGGTACTATTGAGCATTTCCTTGTTAATAAGCATTATTGTCTATTACTAGATATTATTGAGTATTATTATGTAGTGTTATTACCACTGAGCTCATCCTGTAAGCGAAGTTCCTCAAGAGCTTTTTCCTTCACCTCCGCCAGCAGCTGCAAGAATCACAGCAAATCAAGACACCTGTACTACAATCTGAAACTGTGTACAACACCGTACTACTGTCAACTAAAATAAAGTACTAAACGGACAAAACTGAAATAAAATAAATATAAGATGTACTAAAATTACTATAACTGAAGCTGATAAATCAATACTAAATATAAAAGCAAAAACTAATAAAAAGGACAAATTATTAAACCTGAAACTATTAAAATGAATTCTTTCAAAAGGATTATTATATTATAATTACCTTATTTTCTGGACTATAAGTCGCACTTTTTTTCATAGTTTGGCTGGTCCTGCGACTTATAGTCAGGTGCGACTTATTTATCAAAATTAATTTGACAAGAACCAAGAGACATGAACCAAGAGAAAACATTACCGTCTCCAGCCACGAGAGGGCGCTCTATGCTGCTCAGTGCTCCTGTAGTCTACACTGAAAACAGAGAGCGCCCTCTCGTGGCTGTAGACGGTAATGTTTTCTCTTGGTTCTAAATAAATGCGATTTATAGTCCAGTGCAACTTATATATGTTTTTTTCCTCATCATGACGTATTTTTGGACTGATGCGATTTATACTCAGGTGCGACTTATAGTCCGAAAAATACGGTACTATAAAATTACTAATGATTACAATAGAATGTAAATAAGTCAAAAACAACAGTGTGTGTCTGTTTGTACATGCATGCTTTAATTCTTACCATGTTCCCTGAGGCTGAGACTTTACTCCTTTTCTTCCCCTGCTCCTCCTCCTCCTCCTCTTCCTCCTTTGTTGCACTCTGTGGGCAAAACTCCACCTGCAGCCAGCGGCAGTCTGAGGGCGTTGTCACAGTAACCATGTCACCGCTGAGGCTGAAGATACTGTGGAAAATCATGGTTTTTCCTTATTATATCAATGTATACAGTACGTATTTTATTCTCCAGTATCGGTGTTGTTACTTTTGAAAGTCATCACAGTATTGCATTAATATCTCATCACAATATCAAGACAATGTCATAACTTTTATGAATGTAATTACATAAGACAAGTTAAGCCATTTTTAAACAGACACTGATGTCAAAATATGTAAATTGTATTGAGAATAATAATAATAATAATAATAAAACCACAATAGAATTTTTTTGTTGTTGTTGTTCTTTATTTTATTACTGACTGTTTACATTCAGTTAAATGATTATTTCAATGAAAATTATTGTTCAGTTTCGTTAATTTTCCAAACATTTTAATTTTTGTTCATTTTTGGGTGAACTAAACCTTTAAACTTAAAAAAAAGAAAAAACTCTCGTGTATGCACATACAACAATTAGTGGAAGCTAGAGATTAGGGTTTATCAAGTTTTAAATATGGATATTTATCTTATAGAAATGCATCAATTCACTTCAGAAGGCCCTTATTAACCCCCCAGAGCCACATGGATCACTATCTATGATGGATGTACACACTTTTTTGGGCTTCAAAATCTTTACCCTCATTCACTGCCATTATAAAGCTTTGAAGAGCCAGGACATTTTTTAATATAACTCCAATTGTATTCGTCTGAAAGAATAAAGTCACATGGCTTGAGGCTGATTATATCATTGGGTAGTATTCATTTTTTGGTGAACTATCCCTTCAAATAGATAAAAGAAGTGTGTTTAATAGAAACTTTTGCCGTGTTAAATAATGGTATCGAGTCATGAAACTGCTGCTTTTACCTGCTGTCTATTTCCTCTGGCTGCAGTAGCAGTAGAGCATCCCCGTCCTTCAGAGACAGCTCTCTCAGTGTCCTCTGCATGTCTTGAGGAGGGAAAACCCTCCACCCACTCGCCCCACCCCCAGTGGCCCCTGGACGGCTCTGCTCCTGGCACAGTAAGGCCTCTTGAGGTCCTAAAGCCTCGAGCACTGTACTCAGAGTGGCCCCACCAGCAAAGCCCTTCATGGAACGCACCAGACCGGATCCATCAGTGTCTTCGACCCCTGACCCATCCTCACATCCCAGCTCCTCCAAAGAGGGACGCAACACAGTGAGCAAAACAGGCTCCCATTCGAGGCCAGTTTTCACTGCCACACCACTGACCTGAAAGAAAGAGGGGGGGGAAGTAAACATCTATTCAGGTTTAACAGGTTTATCTCTTTTCCACCAACGATGTGCCGATTTCAAAGCTGGTGCCTTACCTAGCTCATTACATACAAAGAAGCAATGGAAGTATTAAGCCAGAAACACTGACTTCACCGTTATGCTCCAAAAAAAGATGCCAAATTAAATGACTTTGGATGTCTGTATGTTCTCAAAACTAGGAGTAAGATTTATAAACCAAGATCGTGAGGAACTGTGTTTATTTGTGGGCAAGTTACGTAGTATCACAGTCAGTTACATCAGCATTCAACTTATGACCAGTTATGAGAGAGGTTCACAGATGCCTCAAACGAGCACAAGCAGAGCACCGACTCAAACTCTTTGATAGAAAAGATATATTATAAATTTTATTCAAAGATGAAGTAGGTGCCCACCTCTCTTCCATTCCACACAAAGAGATCAGAGCCATTAGACACACCAGCACTATACAGGGAGATCTGGTCATCTGAAACAACACGAGAGACATAAATAACCATCCAGAATCAATAATTGTACATTACTGCTGAAAAGTTTGGCATCAGTAAGATTTTATAATGTTTTTTTATTTTTTTTTATAAAAGTCTCTTATGTTTGCCAAGGTATTTTAATCTAAATGTTTTCTATTTGAATATATTTTAAAATTGAATTTATTTTAGTTATGGCAAAGTTGACTTTCCATCAGCCATTTCTAGAACAGCATTTATTTGAAGTAGATATGATATGATATGATATAATGCCTGACAATTATATGATGAGATATGATATGATATGAGAGGTGATATGATATATGACAAATGATAACTGATATATTATATGATATATGTTATGACACAATCTCCTTTGGTCAATTTAATGTCTCTGCTGAATACATTTTAATGTCTTTGAAATAATACTAATAATTAAAAAAAAAAAAAAATCTCACTGACCCCGAACATTTGAGTCAAGGGTGTCTAAGAGGGCTTTACAAAAAGTGCACCAGTATAAATGGTGTGTTTTCACCTGTCAATGTGTCATACAAATGTAACCCAGCTGGCACGTTCTTAGCCAATGTCAATGCCATGTCTCCTTCCCAAAGATCTTGCATCTATGAAACCAAGGTCAAAAGGTCAGAGAAAACGCAACATATTCTGTCAGAACTAAACTAAATCATCACCATTAAAACTGTTTTTGCTCATGTAGCCAAAAAAGACCATCCACTATCACTGAAAATAAATGCCATTAGGTCGTACTGTTACTGAGAAACTGCAGTATGTGTGAGCACAGCTAAGGAAAGAGGAATAGAAATAGATTAGTGATGTCACCTGGTAGATGGCCAATCGCAGGTCTCCCACAGTCTTTCGGCGGTCGAAGGTGACTGTGATGATGGAGTCTTCATCTGGAGATATGGGGTGCAGGGCTCCATTTTGGTAGTGGTAATGAGGGGCCAGATGCAGCCGCACTTCAACACTGTTGCTGCTGGCATCAAACTCAGCTCTACAAGAGATAGATGGTTTAAACATTGCATGAAACACCCAATGCTGAGCGTGTGAGTGCTTGAGTGTATATAAAGCTACCTTCTCTGCTGAAGTCTTGCATTCATCTCTTGTACCATCTCCACCAGGTGAGGAGGCACTTTGTACGCAGGGTTTCCTATGGCTGTTTAAAAAGATACATAGATATTTTGAATAATCACGTTTCAGTATTTAAATGGATTTGCACCACATGTGCACACAAAGAGTCGAAGCACTAAAAGTTACACAAAGCACATTAGCTTTTGTTTCACATGTGGTAAAAAATGCCTATCGACAGGTGTGACAAAGAGTTAAAGCTGGACCCTGTGCATATACACACAACATACCTTCTGGAGGTCTTTTCATGGTTGTCTTCCTGTAAAAGAGCATGTAGGCACTCTCTTTTCCCTGAAACTGCTTCTCTATGTCCTTCTCCGAAATGGCAGTCACAGTGGAGTCATTCAGGTCAAACCAATGACATCCATCAGGGCCTTCAGTGTCTCCTGCTGTTTGCAGCTCGGTGTTGTCTGGGCTGTTATTGGCTGAAGCTGAACTGCCTGGCTCTGTTGGACTGGGTTCTGTTGTTGCAGGACCAGCAGCTTTCAGAGCTACACGGGTTCCATTGGAGACCAGCAGAAACACTTCAGGGTGGTTCTGAAGAAACTGAAGGATTACAAAACGGTCAGCACGAATACTTTCCTTCAATTACACTATTCTAGCATTTCAACTATAAAAGTAAAATTATATACTGCAGCACTGCTAATATTATTGATAATATTAGTACCATTTACTTATATACTCTAGTAATTGTAATATTTTAAGTCACTGTGGATCAATTTTAGGATTTAGGATCAGTTTTAAATGTTAAACAAGGCTTCATTTATTTAATCAAAAATACAGTAATATATGAAAAGACAGATTAAAAAAAAATCACTGCTACTTTTGATCAATTTAATGCATTCTTGCTGAATAAAGTTTACAAATATATATATATATATATATCTATATATATATCTATATATATATATATATATATATATATATATATATATATATATATATATATATATATATTTTTTTTTTTTTTTATAAATAACCTCCTTGGCCCCAAACTTTAGAACATCTATTACTGTATCTGTGTGATGAAAAGTATACAAATTTAGAAACCCAACCTTGCTGATGGTGCCATACTGTTTTTTATATTTTTTGCTCTACGGCATGCCCGTTTTATTCATCAGTTTTTGGCCCAGCTGGTCTACAAGAACAGATCTGGACTCCTCCTGACAATAAAAAAAAAGTGAAAAATCAGCGTATGAATTTTATGCCAGCAAAATGTAAGAAATAATAATTACAGTTGTCCTGCCTTTCAAAACATAGAATATGCTCATAATTTCAAGTGTTAATAATATTTAAAACATCCACTAGCTGTAGAGATTTATAGTGTAATGGCATACCTGAGCCAGAACATCAGTGAGAACAGAGAGGGGATCCTCGGTGTCAACAGAATTTTCACTCTCTTTCTTTTTTTCACCAACTTTGTCCTCTTGTCTCTGGGTTTTCACCTTCACTTTTACCTCTTCCTCCTGAAAAAAAAACAAAAAACAAAAAAACTTGTCACTTTTGGATTGGACTGGTTAATATCATACCATACACAGAGACTGCAATAAAATAACAAAAGACTGACCGGTGCCTCCCAGTGGCCGAGCTGATCGATGTCTTTGATGTAGACATGATAATGACCTCCATAACAACCTCCTTTATGTATGATGACGGAGAAGAGCTCGTATGAATACTCTGAGTCGGGCCAATTGTTCTGTTGGAAACACAGCATCTGTTAATACCTTGCTTTGAAACTGAGTTGATGTGGTCATTATAGCTCTCCATCTAGAGCTGTGCTTCTAGTTTACTAGTGATGAAAGAGTTCGAAGTCTCTGCTTGAAATAATCTAACAGCTGCTAACAGGATAGTTACTCTGAGTTTGCAGTGCACTTTATAATACATGACCAGATATCATGCACTGTTCAGTGCAGAATCTCCACCAATAACACAGACTTCTCTTACTTGGCTGGAGAGCTTGGAAAATGTATGTGTGTGTGACTGGGCTCTGGTACCTGCTCACAAAATGGTCTGAGGTTGAATATAAGAGGAAAAACGTAGCTCCCGGTCTCTTTGTAGCGCTCACACTTGGCAAAGTCAAAGTTGAACCTCAACAAAGAAATGGTCAGGAATGGTGGAAGTTGTCTCAGTTTAGCAGACTGCAACATAAGACAAAATTAAGGAGGTTTATATTCATCTGAATGTGTATCTAGAATAATTATTTAGTGCCATTCACGTTAATAGGGATCATATTACATGTGGAATCAAATTAAAATTTTCTTGACCTATAAAATTATGTAGAATACATATAAAAACTGCATCATGGATTTCATAAAAATATTAAGCACAACTGTTTTCATCTGTGATCAAACAAAATGTCAAAATCCAAATCAGCATATTGGAATAAATTACATATTAAAACATAGAAAACAGTTATTTTAAATTGTATCAATAATTCACAATGTTACTGTTTTACATAAAAGACAACTCAAAAACAGGAAAAAAATCTTACTGACCATAATCTTCTAAACAGTATTATGACTAATTTTGCAAAAATTCTCCATTGTGTAAAGCCTCGAAGGACAAATGAACACTTTTACCTCAGATAAAAAGAGTCTGAGTTCTGTGATGTGACTGACCTTAGCGGCCCGAACCAGCTGCTCACATCTGCTGCAGCGGTACAGGTTATTACCCTCAAACATCTCCTCCTCCACAAACATGTTCCACAGCGCCTCCTCTAGCCCACTCACACCACGCACTGACACAGTCAGGTCCAGAAAGTCCTCCTGAGACAACAGAAATAAAAGCATTCATTAAATCTATTGAAAGTAACATAATAAATGTCTTTACTATCACTTTTGGTCACATTATTGTGTCCTTTGCTTATAAAATTATTAATTTCTTTTAAAAAAATAAACAAGGAAATAAACAAAGACCCCAAATTTTTGAACAGTGTATCATAAATAATAAATATGCTCTGTTTTTGTGCTGGTTATATTTGTCACAGTTGGACTGCTGGAAGCAGAAATAAGTACTGGGAAAAAACAAGGGCACATTCTTCTTTCTGACCTGTCTCTCGCTGATGTTGCCACACTCCTTGCAGGTGATCTGGTTGACAAGCGTCCCATGGTACAGCCGGTGTATGAGACTGCTGCCTGAAGTGCCTACTAAAGAGCTCTCCAGAGCACTGAACAGGATCCGGTTCAGCTCCTGCACATCCTGCTGACCCATCTCCTAAAGACGAAATCAAAACATAAGACCAAAGATTTGAACGAGCTGTGTGATCATTTGAGTCGAACTTTAACCAGACACTGTTTGATTTGCGAGCCACTGTCTGGTCTACAAGCACACATTTTGACTTCTCAAACCAGAGTAAAGCACTCATTCCTATTTCTTATATGAAGGAGGAAAGGGGAATTTCTTAAAGGTGTAGTTTCAATGAACAGCTGCTGATTTTGCCTTGAGTAAGATCATTCAGTTACATCATAGATGCTTTTACACAGTGACCCATGCGACCCCAGGGGAACCATTTAACCCCAGATTACAAAGGCACTATCTTTGCAATCGGCCACCATTAGATGAAAAGTACCTGCTAAATGGACAGTAAGTATAGATCACAAGTCTTTGTACCTCATTGTTCGTCCAGCCAAAACTGTCGGTCAGGTCTGTCGTGGAGGCGGTTTGTTCATCCACCAGCAGCAGATGAGAAAACAGTCTCTGAAGCTCCAGAGGAATCACACGGACCTGAGATCATACAGAGCCATAAACATCTATTCATCTGGTCTGTATAAAAACAAACTTAGAAAGCCTTTTATTCATCTCCCACTTACACACACCTTTGCCTCTGGTTTGTCCTTGTCAGCCAGACATCCTAATTCATCCGGCCCGAGACAGAACAGCTCCTCTGTAAGAAAAAAAAAATGATGTCATAACACCATAAAAATTAATTAACCCCAAAAAGAAAATTATGTCCTATATGAGTTTGTTTTCTTTTATTCTTGGTCACTCCATCAATATAACTTGGGCTATCAAGCTTCAAACTTACAGTAAAGTAATTAGAAAAGAATAAGTGATTCATATGACCCTTCAAGTCTTCTGAATTTATCAACATCTTTGTTGGACAAACAAGTCAGAATTGTCATTCAGGGTTAATCTTAGCAGCTAACAGAAAGTTGAAACTGATTCCTGAACAAATCATCAGTTTGGAATCAATACATGAAGTATTGAGCCCAAACATAACCTTTTACAAGCCAACTGCAAATGTTATCATGAAAGTGTAATCTACAAATGACTTAATATCATTTAATATAACATTTATCTGGAAAGTGTGTTCTTTCAACAGTTTGTAGTCTGTTATGTGCGTTTCTGGGCATGAATGTTACGAATTTTTCAATTTCATTAAAGTTGATCTTAAATTATGAAACATGTTCATGTTCAGCAGATGAACCATCGAGATTGATATATGACATAACGAAGCGTCGCGTAGTAAAGTCACGAGACTTCTCTAGCTCCGACACAAAAGATTCATAAACGTTCGAAGTTTTATTATGAATTCAATAAATTAGAAAGGCCAGAATTCTACTGAGAACGAAGTAAATAATGACAAAACGTTCATTTTAGACAAACTAATTATTTAAACGGTAATGAAAAATGTGATTTATTGTCAGCCCGTCTTACCCCTAAACTCTGGTGTGAACAGCAAAGTCTGGATCAGGGAGTTGAGGTAACAGGTGCCACCCTGATTCTTGATCCCGCAGAGTTTGATTTTCCCTCTGGGTGGTGGAGGCTCACACTCTCTCCCCTTCACACCTTTGCCAGATGTAGAGGAAAAGCTATCCCCGTCCTCCTCAAAAAGATCTCCAAACATGACCACGGATGCCTTGTAAAGCTTAGTATTGGTACGTGAAACCTCCTGATCTTTAGTGAACCGAGTTTCGTTTACTGTGAAAGGAATGCGTTTCACCTATTGCTATCTCATCTTGGTCTTCCCCAGCTCCCTATTAACAATCAATGGGCTCACTCTGGAATACGATGATTTTACAGGACTAAACATCGCTTTTCTAAACCAAAATTAGAACTGAATGATCTTTTTGCCCGTTTAAGCGTCGTGAAGTTCCTCTGGATGAATCAAATATGTCGTGAGTAAATCTCAGTCCTTAAAACGCAACGTGGAAACCCGAGAGGTGACTGCACTGCTTCCATATTTCACCATTGAGAAAAAAGACAACGAGTTTTTTCGTTGACACCCGCTGTAGAAGTTTCGTTTTATTAGACCGCTAACGTAATCGGTAAATCATCTTTTTAAACTCGACTGTTTCATTCGAATCGACCAGTTTGTTAGAAGTGATAATGCAAGAATTGAAATCCGAGTAGAAAACCATTATTGTTTTTAGGACGCAGCCATGTTTGCTTGATGACACGTCAAGCCGCTATGCATTGTGGTACCTGTAGTTCTCCATGGTAACGGCCCTCCTTTGTGCAAGTAAACTTGTTTAGTTTAGAAGAACTACATATTTCCTTCAACTGGCTGTAGCTTGGCTTCATGGGTTCTGTAGTTTAAAGATTACATATTTATATAATAATCTGTTGTTAGAAACAAACGGCCTATACAAAATTAACGTATCACACATAAATGTTAAATCTTGAAACACTGATAAACCAGCAATAAAGTAAGATCAGTTTATTGTAGTGCAAAGAACAGGAGGTAAAATATTTTTTTACACATAAATAATATTATTTAGTACATTATTTTACATTATTGATATAATATTAATTAAACATTGTATGCACGTTCCACAAATGATTGTGCCCTGTTTATGGAAAGTGTGTGTTGTAAATAAAAGTCACACAGAGCCTAAATGTTCTGTGCCCTTTCTATATTCACAGGATGTCCAATGTGCAGATGTTGACTTCTCAGAACAGAATAGTCTTTAGCACAATATAATTTTAACAGTGATTTAAGGACGCATTTATGAGATTCACCACAAGTACACTAAGTTTATCTTGCATCTTGACAGTCCCTTTTACACAGATGAGGTAGTTTTCAGGAAGTATCAAACTCTATAATCCGTCAGTTTGATTGACTTCTCTGATATTAAAGGGCTTCTCATCAAAGTGTTAGTGGTTTGTAAGTCAAGAGAAGAGAACGATTCAACTTCTGTGGCATATGATAAAAATAAGCAAAAATTGAGCAACTGTTTGTGTCCTCAGTGGATCCTGAGCTTGAAGACTTTGGAGAGAGGTGCTTTGGCACTGGAGTACATCAGGTATGAACCCTCATCTGAGGTAAAGAACTCCCAGTCACTGCATCCAATAGTGGGTAACCGATGGACAGGAACAAAGCCCTCATATCCCTGCCATCTGCAAGAGACAAAAACAATGATACTTCATTTGCTTCAGTATTCATCTAAGTGAAATTTATAGGTTTACTTATCTCTAAAAGACATGAGTTATGATCTGTGTATAATGTTTGAGCTTTCAATCATTACCTGTATATAACGCTGTTCAAAGAATAAGAAGCTCCATCATAAGAGTTGGCTACGACTAAGAAATGCTCATCTCCAACCGAAAAGAATTCCCAGTCCACCGCACTGTCATTCAAGAGGAAATCAAGTCAAAAGATGTGGACAATTGATTCTCAAATCTTTATTGTTCAGGCTTTACCTGTATGTTACAATATCTTGGAACTTGAGGAACATCTTGGTTGTCACATCAAGCTCATATATAGTTGAGTTGATGGTATAGAGGCTTGGTCCTCTCTCACACAGCATGTGTCCATTAGCAAGAGCTAGGAAGACTCTGTTTCCAATCTGAAACATCTCCCAGTCTGTAGCCCCAAATGTCTAGAGACATGCAGATAGTTTGAAGGGGGAAAACAGATTTGGTTTGGTAATAACAATACATTTTCAAAAGCATTCCTGCTGCCCTAGCTTTTATGAAAGATCTAGGTAAAAGCCTGCTTACACTATTTCTGGTCAGTAGAAGTTAAACCTCAGAAGTATTTCTGTACTAGGTGAAGACACATTTATGGGAAACACAGTCCTGCTGAATTGACACTGACTGCATCCACAACTTCATGAGATCCATATCACATCACTGTGATGTATGACTTTGATTTTGTCAGTTGGTAAGATCTCAAGAATTTAATTATAGTGTAACATCATCTAAACACTTGATATTAACAACAAAAAAAAAACTCTTCTTGTTCTGTTTCTTTCCCCCTGTAAAACACATCTGCACTCAGGGAAATTCCCTTCTGAAACGGCTGACAACATCACAAGCGGTTGTTAAGTCTGTTGACATGTACTTGAGATTTAGAGAAAATTCACCAATGATAAGATAATTGTTACATTTTTTTAAAACTTGAATGTAAGAAGTCACTACTTTTTCATCTGACTTCCGATTGGTAATTGAAGTATTTTTTTATATTCAATAAAATGTTCTATTCAGCCAATTTATAGGCAGAATTCTCCAAAGAAATACTGCTATTAACTTGCCCAATTTAATTTACTCTGTGAAACAAAACAGATTTTTCCATACTTTTATTAATTTTAGGGCTTGGAAATTTTTGATTTTGGAGTTTTCCATCCACTTCAGTTGTACTTAAAAAAAAACAAAGTGCAGCTTATTTATAATAAATTTAAGCCCAGTACACATGAACAGACATTTTCTAAATCAATTTTTTCCTTTTGATTAAGTAAAAATATATTTTATATTCAGTAAAATCATATGCAGTAAAGAATGAAAAGTTTGTGACATCAGGATTTCAAGCAATAAATCTCTTCAGCAGTGGTTCAGGGTCTTTTACGGTGGTTAAAGCGTCTGTTCACCCTATACTTAAACAATCCCAGCTACACCACAGATGCCTCAGGGTGATTCTTGAAGAACAGGTGTCAGGTACATATAAAAAAAAAAGTTGCAATGGGAAACACCTACATGAGTCCATCATTTATCTTTATCATGCGTGTGTCATGATTCTCCACTTCATTTACCTGTAATATTTTTCTTAATGTGCAAGAAATGTATGTACACCAGTGTTTCCACTCAAAATAAGTTCTAAATGATCAGAAAGTTCCAGAATCTTGCATCCATCACAGACATTTTGAAATGTAATGTTTTCTAAACTCACCCTTATGGTCTGAAAGAGCTGAAAGGCTCCATTAAGCCAGATGTAGATGGATGAATCTATTTGGGTGGAGGTACCGTCAAATGCATTGGCCACGGCTAGGAAGTGGTAGGGCCCTACGGTGAAAAACTCCAGGTCATAAGCTCCTGATGTCGAGATGGTTTGGTTTACCTCAAATGTCTTAGTGCCAGGGTTCCACTTATAAATAACGCTGTCAATGTTGTGATTTCCATTCTCTGAAAGGGATGACAGGAGCATAAGGTAAGGGTTTGAAATTATAATAAATGTAACGAATGGTACCTATTTTAAGAGTAGTAACAAAATAAAATGCTGATAACATCTGCTGAACTGCATCAGAGGCTCCAAACATATCTGTCCATACAGTAACAGTCTAAATAATTCAGTTGTTTTCATGTATTTGAAGGAAGTCTCGTATGCTAACCAAGACTGTATTGATTTGATCACAAATAGAGGAAAACTGTGTTTTTGAGTGGGAGAAAAAAAAGTGTAGTTGCGAGATATATTTTTGCAATATATAAACTCATAACTATAATTTTTTTATGCACTTGCACTTTCACTTTCACATCTTACAATTTATAATTTTTATATCTTGACTTTCTTCCCTCAGAAAACTGAGTTTAAATATCGCAAAAAAAAAATTAATTTTGACTCCTTAATTTCACAAATCTGACTTTTCTTCTGAGAATTGCATTAATATATAATTCTTATATCTCGCAATTCAGAGTAATGAAATGTGAACTCGGAATGGAGAAAATAGTCATAATTGTGAGATTAAAAGTCGCAGTTACTTTTATTATTTATTTATTTATTTATTTATTTTTCCATGGCGGAAGTGGGTTTCCAAAGATTTGCGCACTGTAAACTCAGAATTTAGAGGGAAAAAAGACAACTGTGATATATGAATTATTCTGTGACGGAACAGGCTTCCATACTGAACAATATTCGTTCACTGTGTAGTTAAAATATTTTATATTTTATATTATTATATATTAAATTTTTTGCTACACAGATGAAGTCATATGGGCTTGGAAAGCATGACGGTGAGAATGAATCTTCATTTTGCAGCAAACGTTTATGGTGTGGGGTGAACGGAGAAGCATTTAGCAGTATTTTAGGGCAGTTATGTATAAGCCTATTAGGCAACAGGGAATCACTTGGTTCAGCTATTGTTGGACCAACCTGTTCGGTGATTAGCCACAGCTAAAAAAGCTTCATTATTAATATGAAAGGCCTCCCAGTCACGAGCGCTGTGCGTCTCCAGGGTCTGATAACGCACAAACTTCAGCCTCTTATTACTCCACCTATAGATCACAGACAGCTCTCGCTCTCCGTCCACTGGGCCCACAGAGTTCGACACCGCCAAGAACATCTGGCACACATACAACACACACAGTGATAAATGAGCCTGATACAAACTAACTGAGATAAAGTAATACCTATCAGTCAGCCCGTCATTTGGCTATCATGAATCCAGCTCGCTAAATTTAGACCCGTGTGAAGATCAGCTGGTAGATATTGCACTATAAAGCCTAGTATGAGTCATAATTTCATTCAAGCGAAGAGCTTAGTGATGTTTTAACTGATACAAATACAAACTCTGTGATATAATGATGATGATGATAGTCGTGAGGGGCTGCAGGTTTCAACAAAGAACCTTTATTACTTCCTATTCTTTATAATTCAAGATCTGTGTGATATAATTAAGACTAAACCATTTCACTGCAGACAGACAGATGTGTATAAATGATTCATTCGGGGAAGGGAAAGCATCAGACTTGAAATTAATTTCTGTGATTGACTACACTAGTGATTTAAAGTTATTGCATACGTTTGTACTGAGTGTAAGAAACACCACATCAAAACACACCTGTCTCCTGCAGTGTAGTGTAAAGTCTGTTCTCTGTGGAAAACATGCACACTTATGGTACTGAATCAGATCTAGTGTATCTCTAAACCCAGTCTCAGTTCTTACCTGCCCCTTACCTCATTCCTGACTGTAAGTCTCCCTTAACATTTCACCTCAGGCCTAATTCTTTCCTAATGAAGTGCCAATCACTGCTCTCTGTACAACCTTTGCCTGTCTAACTGAAAATGTAAGTCCTCTGTTTAATGTGTTTCTCATTGACGTGATCTTCATTGGTTTTAAATTCATATATTTTATTTATTTTAAGACTGCGACTTCATTTTACAGTGTTATTATCTTAGATTATTTTTTAATTGTTGTTTTTTTATGTTTTTTTTTTTTTTGTAAAAGTTTTATTTTTATATAAGACACAATTATTATTAAAACACACACAAAAACTACAATTAAAAAGATGGCTATGGGATCTAACTGTCAAAAGATTGTGGTAAAGAAATAACCAAAATGAGGAAATTCATATATATAAAAATCAGTACAATGATTCTTTTACTATTATTTTTTATATAGTTTTTTAATGTTTTAAAAGAATTTTAAAAATCTGATTAAATTGAAATATTTAATATGTTAACTCTATATTTGTGGACAGCTGCACCACTTCACAGTTTTAGACTTTGACCACATTAATCTCTCTTCTCACCTTCCTCTCTATAGTAAACTGTTTCCATGCCTGGGCCTTGAAGGTGCTGATGTTCTGGTAGAGCTGGAATTGGCCGTGGTTCCAGCGGTAGATGGCAGAGCCTGGTTTGTCAGACCGATGAGCCATAGCTGCAAACAGGCCAACAGAGGGAATCTGGAAGAGCTCAATGTCCAGCGTCTCTGAGGTGGTGTAGAGGTTCTGGTAATCGTCTACATAGTCTAGTCTGTCTTTCTCTGTAGATTGAATAGTATTAAATAGAGCTGCTGAGACTTCATCTGACATAACATTTGTGTGTGTGTGTGTGTGTGTGTTTTCAATAAGTATGTCAAACTATGGTAAAAAAAAAAATGTTAGCCTGAATGCACTGTAAGTTGCTTTGGATAAAAGCGTCTGCTAAATGCATAAATTTAATTTCATTTAAACTACACCCATGAAATTGACTTGACGGGTCATAATTCTAAAGTTCAAATTAAACAGTTTGTTTTAAACGTAAAATAATAATAAAAAGTGATCTCTGGTTTCCTACCTTGCAGCATAGAGTGCCAGTATGCACCATCACATAAGAAAAGGCCTCTTTTAAGAGTGTCAAACCAGAGCTGTCCCTGCTCTGCCGAAGTACATGCTGGTTTAGACCCCAGAGTCACACGGACCTCCGTCTCTGAAATCAGAATGCAAATATACAGAGTAAATATGTTTACATTAAAGTAATATTTCTTTTTAAAGGCATTAAAATAAATCTGTGATTTAATGGATTATTAAAATATTTGTTTTATGTTAATGAAATCGGATGACTAATTGTAATGGATATCCTTCATCAAAAGAATATGGATATGAAACAAATGTTTCAGCGTTTCATCACAAGCGAAACAATCTGTCTAGTCTGCTCCAGCTGGGAGGGTGTTAAAGTATCATCCAAGGTATGTAATCTAGATCAAAGCTGCCATTAGCTAATTTAAATTGTCAATACAAGTGATATAAACACAGCAATGTTTGCCATGCCCGAGATGTGTGCCAGCGTAAACCCACACCCACTCAATCACTGACAGCTTTCACTGCAAGCGGCACAACCTCTGTTTTCTTTTTCAGAGCGAAACAAGTGTTCGATGTTTAGTTTGGGACCATAACTCAATCTGACCACGGGCGAGATGTCATCGGTGTGGTCTCTCACACCACAGATCTGCTCTTTTCTTCAAAATGTTGTCCATGGCGCCAGTCATGATACAATATTTTTTTATTGTAATGGTTGAGTGTAATTCAGTGTTAGCATTGGCTAGGCTGAAACAGTTCATCCAGAAAGTAAAGAAGGGCCTACAACTCTGTGTAGAGAGTAGAACCGCCCAGAAGAACAACCATCTCTGCAGCACTCCACCAATCAGGCCAGAGAGAAGCCGCTCCTCAGGAAAAGGCACATGACAGGCTACCTTGAGCTTGCCAGAATGCACCTGAAGGGGAAGCATTATGTCTGGGGGAAACCAGGCACCGCTCAACACCTGGCTAATACCATCCCTAGTGAGGTATGGTGGTGGTAGCATGATGCTGTGAGGATTTTTTCAGCAGCAGGAATTGGGAGACTAGTCAAGATAGAGGGAAAGATGAATGCAGCAATCATCCTCGAAGAAAACCTGGACCTCAGACTGGGGCGATGGTTTTGTCTTCCAACAGGACAAGGACCCTAAGCACACAGGTTGAAAAAGGAGTGGCTATGGACCACTCGGTGAATGTCTTTGAGGGGCCCTGCCGAAGCCCAGACTTAAACCCTCTTTGAACATCTCTGGAGAGATCTGGAAATGGCTGTGCACCCATGCTCCCTATCCAACCTGATTGAGCTTGAGAGGTCCTGCTAAGAAGAATGGGAGAAACTGCCCAAAAATAGGTGTGCCAACAAAGTTCAACAAAGTATTGAATAAAGGCTGTGAATACTTATGAACATTTTTTTTTCTTTCGTGTTGTCATTATGGGGTATTGTTTGCTGAATTTTAAGGAAATAATTAATTTAATCCATTTTGGAATAAGGCTGTAACATAAAATATGGAAAAAGTGAAGTGCTGTGAATACATTCTGGATGCACTGTATGTTTAAATAGCTTTTTTTCTTTTAAGTATCTCAGTATTTTATTTTGCCTCTATATGTGCATATATTGTCATAGAACACAAGGCTTTTTAAATTATATCAGTTATTCTTTTAATAATATAATATAATTTTATATCGTACAATTTTTAGGATGCCTTTGTGTGCCAAACAGACCAAAATTAAGATGCTATTCATTGATGGCAACCGCTATAATAGTTGAAACTGTAATTGTGTTCTAGTCAATATTTTAGTTTTACCGTATGGAGGAAGCAGGACGTCATTCTGTTGGGATTTCACTGGCAGGTTTGACAGGATTGTAGGGATAGAAAGCTCAACCAATGATGGTTCGAAAGAGGGACAAACACGTGGTGTCGCGTCTGATCCAGGCAAAAGGACGAGCTGCCGCAGTAAACCCTTAAGAAAAAAGACAGATCATCATCTTACCAACACGTATGTTTGTGTGTACGTAAATATAATTTTAAATGATGCAAATTAAATAGCAATATCAGAATCCAATGCTCACAGAGAAGAGGCCTTTCCACTTCCTTTGACTTCCAATGTGGAATCTAGATCCATCAGTGCTGAGATCAGAGGGAAATGGCTGTTTATGGACCCTGAAACCCATCAGGGAATGTACATTACTCACAGATCTCAACTTTGAGATGCAGCATTATATTTTGTTTCTGGATGTATTTTTGTGGTTTGGAAAAATCCTGCTTCACTATTTCAATACTATTACATAATAAAATGAAATTTGCATTTATTATGTATCTTATTGTTCAAGAATTCGAGAGTGCAAGAATATGTGCACATTTTGACCAAGAAATTGTAACCAAAAAACAAAATTCAGCTCTGAGGTGATCTATACGCCTATATCTTATGGGGTCTTTCTACTACCGTCACAGACTCACAGTTCCAGTGGGATGCCGCAGTCCAGGGTGAGGGTGGCATGGTGACCGCTGATGGCTAACACCATGCTGTGCCAGTGGTTGTCCGCCAGGCGGATTCTTTTAAAGCTGAGACGCTGCCTCCCCATTGAGCCCTGATAGATGAGATGCACTTTCTCTTTAGAGAAACGTATGCCAAGTAGGAGTTGATCTACATCCTCCTTCACCACAGCGAACAAGTACTCATTCTTCTGAAAAACAGCAAGCACAGATTGAGTTCATAGAGACAGGAAATATTCGAGTTTAGGTTTTGCTTGTCGTTTATTTGGCTTATTCAAAATACCATTGATGTAATATATATATATATATATATATATATATATATATATATATATATATATATATATATATATATATAATTTTTAAAAGTATTTAAAGAAAAAGTTTTCCCAAAAATGAAAATTCTGTCATCATTTACTCCCCCTCATGTCGTTTTAAACTTGCATGACTTTCTTTCTTCTGATGAACATAGAATATATTTTGAAGATTGTTGATAACCAAAAAAATCAGTTCCTATTGACTTTCATGATGAAATATAAAAGAAAATATTTTGACATTTATTTGAAATATTTTATGAAAAAGCATAAAAAATAAACTTCCCTCACTGAAATCTATTACAAATATATGCTAACTATATGCAGTAAACAGTGAAGCTCAATGACATATACTTTGAAACTGAAAATATATTTACATAAAAATATTTAACAACATTTCTTTAATGTGACAAAAAATAAAAATATTTTTATATATATATATATGTGTGTGGGTGTGCTTTCAAACGATTAATCATGATTAATCGTATCCAAAAAAGGTTTTGTTGACATAACGTGTAAACTGTGTATATTTATAATCTATATATAAATACACATGCATGTACATTTAAGAAAAATAGGTTATATTTCTATTTTAAATATATTTATACATAATATAACTTATATAAATATAAACGTAAATGCATGTACATATTTTCAAAATATATACTGTATATGTGTGTATTTATACAAATATATACATAATAAAAATACACAGTACACACACATATTACGTACAATATATACTTTTTTGTTCTTTCTTTTTTTTTGGTGCATGTCCTATAAGGGAAGATTTGAGTCCTAGTGAAACGATCACATGACTACAATGCACCAGAGTGCAGCCCTGCTTGAGTTTGGAGTAAAATATCATATCTAAAAAAAAAAAAAAAAAAAATCTGTTTACAATTTTTGAGACTTATTTAATAGCTGACTGGGACACAAGCGTCTGACCCTTTGCCGATCTGTGCATTAGATGCCATTATAAGCATACCTTCATTCTGGTGTGAGACACTTTTACAGTGGCCACTATGGAGAATTCTGCTGGGAAGAGAGGGCAGTTAATGAAGAGCTGAGAGGATGGAAAGGTGAGTGCCTGCGTAGGACTGAAGAACTGGATCCCACGAGCACCTCCCTCCTGCACGATACGGACCCCAGACA
Organism: Carassius auratus; assembly: GCF_003368295.1. NCBI lineage: Eukaryota > Metazoa > Chordata > Actinopteri > Cypriniformes > Cyprinidae > Carassius > Carassius auratus. The sequence continues at coordinate 5,359,115 of NC_039248.1, read as the reverse complement.
GAGCCTCTCCGTTACGGGGCAGCACCCGAGACAACAGGTCCACTGGATGGAGATCTGGAGAGGGAGAGGAGAAAGATTACAGAGAGGAGTTGAAGAGCACATGCCAAAAACAAGGTTGAGCATTACATGGTCCAGTTAGCCCCTCCAAACATTCAGCATTTTCAGGACATTATTTTCCTTGTGGTTGCTATTCTGATTTTATTTCTCAGGTGATTGACTCTAACACTTCTGTGCCTAGATTTGAGTTAGCCATTAGCCATTAGAAGATGGGAGCAAAAAGTTTGCATGCTTCAGAGTTTGTCTGCGCCAAGTGAATAACATGCGGTTCATGAGAAAACTAATGGATGGATTTCTCCAGGTATTGCAGACTACCTTAATTCCATCAAGTTTGACAACCAGCAAGTGTCCAACAATATTTTGCATTCATTTTGACCATAGCTGTATGTTTTAATACAACAAAAATTAATCTATTTTTGAAGTTGCATGAATGTGCCATCATTCTTTAAAATAAATAGCACTAAATTTGATGCATTGTTATGTAATGCTATTTACATTTATGTGTTTGGCAGGCATTTTTTACATTTATTTAGTGACTTACATTGTATGTAAGGTACACATTTTATCACTTCTTGCTTTCCCATGACCTTCGCATTGATATCAGTTTAAGCTACAGCAAGGCTATGAAATCCATTCATGTGGCTTATGAATCAGAATACCTTTGGTGGCCAGTGTGTTTTTGCATCTGCCGTTCAGAATAGCTCTTGATATAGTTTATCTCCCAAAGTATGCAAATTGCCTTCCATGCAAAATATACAGCGGAAAGAGGGAGAGACAGAATATTTATCAGCTCTCCCAGGTTCACAGAATTTACAAAACCCTGATATTTGATTTACTGTCATTATATAATGGCATGGTTTAAAAACGTGTAATTGTCAGCACCGATAGCCTTGGGGACATTGCACGGACACGGTGCCATTGTGCTACGGGCGTCCCGAGTTTGAATCCCAACCCAGTGGCTCTTCGCTTCCTGTCAGCTCTGACCTGTCCTTTCATAATAAAGGTAAAAATGCCTTAAAATAAAATCTTAAAAACGTATAATGTTTTTATTAGCACCTCAAGTCTATGAATTCATAGGATCCATTGTTTTCCTCAAAAGTATACTAAATCACTATTTTGGATGAAAATGAAGTACATTTAATGACCGCATAAGTTGGAACTGATGTTCTTGTATGTTTTCCTTTTTAATTAATTTCCAAACTAGATATAAATGTGTAAGATGCTTCAAATGAGAACACACACGCTGATGACACAGAGATGTCATCTATAGATGATCAGTGACAGGGCTGCAGTTCCCTAAACATTCTCAACATTCTTTGGTTCGTCCACATTATTGTGGTATTTACAGCTTCTATTGTAATAACAGTCCTTCAGTTGAGCTCATTGCCCTAATTATGGACCATTCAGATGGTTTGCTCTTGACGTACAAAAGCAATATTTTAAAATACCACTTCAGGAATTTACTTTGGTGATCTTCTGGTAAACTCTTTTTCATATTAGCATTTTTCATTTTCTCATTTCTTTTGCACTGGTATCTAATGTAATTGCCTTCGTGGTATGAAAATGGAAGAATTTAAGCCCCAGGGATGTCGCCGGGTTTGAGAAGAGTTTTACATTTTTCCGTTGTAGAGACCAAGCCGTGAATCAGCATGACAACATGGATTCACCACCAGTCTTCTGAAGCTGCCCTTCTCTCATAGTGAAAGCTTTTGTGTGGCACAGATTACACAAATTAGAAAGCATTCATTTCTTCTATTAAAGGGATAGTTCAGCGAAAACTGGATTTCTGTCATCATTTGCTTACCCTCAAGTTGTTCCAAACACAAAAGATGTTTTGAAGAATGTTGGTAAGTCAACAGTTTCTGTTCCTTATTGACTTGGAAGTCAATGGGGACCAGCAACTGATTGGTTACTGTCATTTTTCAAAATATCTTCTATTATGTTCAGCTAAAGAAAGAAATTCATACAGGTTTGGATCAAACTAAATGATGACATTATTTGCATTTTTGGGTGAACCATCCCTTTAAGAGAAATTGTGGTGGTCAGTCAGAGTTTGTTATAATGACAAATTGGATTTGTATTGGCTGAAAATAAAATTGTGAGTGTCCTGCCATGTCATTCCCACCATAAAAAACTAATTTTGTCCTTATATAATAAATTTTAAAAACTGGCTACTAAGGGCACAAACATTAATTCTCAAGAGAAATGAGAGACCCAAACAATCTGACCTGTAATTTAGTAATTATGTGAAGAGTGTAAAAATATCATCTAATTAGGTGTGATTAGTATAAATAAAATTCCAGCTATTAAAGTAAGTAGTAAGTATAAAGATATTATCATTTTCGCCACAGTTGTGAATGACATTACTAGGTTTTTAGTATCCACAGTTGAAGAACTGTCTTTCTATACACGCAATACACACTAAGACTGAGGATTTACAGTTTCATTCAAGATCTTTATAGTCTGGACCTGATCTAATCTGAAGGATTTTATTACATAGGAAGTCACTTTTATTTAGCGTCTGCTGATAGAGAGATAAACAGATTGTAGTAAGCTAACAGTGCTTTAAAGATTAACATTTTGTTGTCTTACAATGAACAGAAGGCAAATCAATATTATTCAGCTATTGCATTGAAAATACTGGTAATTAGAGAGCAAATAAGCAGGGTTAAGTGTGGTATCTCACCTGTACAGGGTTTCCATGGTACTACGGTCACACTCTCTGTCAGGGGCAGAAGCAGTAGTAACAACTGCAGTGCAAGTAGCCATGATGATGGCACAAACTTATGCTGTCCTTCCATTAGTTATTGATTTGCCGATTAAAAAAAAGTCCTTACACACTCTTGATTGGCCACAAAAATGTCCTAAACATGAAATTCATAAAGCTGTCTGCTGGTCAAGATGCCTTTATGTTCTGTTTCCTTTGCTCCTTGGCCTGTCCAGAAGAGGGTCTGTCCATCATTGTTTTATTTTAAGAAAATAATCAGTTCAACACCAATGAGCCATTAGCTACTTAAAGTGATTTCTTTAAAAAAAAGAAAAAAAAGACATGCAAATAGCAAGCACTGGGTACTGTTCCAATACACAATACAAACTAAATGAAAATTCAGTTTCTTCTCAGGAAAGTCCTTCCTCATCCACTTAATCATTAACAAGCAGGTCAAACGAGTCTGAAGTCCTGAACATCCACAAGCCTGCGCTTTTCCTCTCTTCTCCCCTTTGCTCAGGTGCGCAGAGGCGTCCACAAAGCAGCAGTTAATTCACCTGTCACCTGCAGGTTCAGCACGTTAACAGATCACAACTACAACTGAGAGCTCAAGGGGCAAAAGCGGTGTATTTAGAGAGACATTCAAATGAAACCATGTCAACACGAGAGGAGGGGCTCAGAAGGAGGTACAGAGGCTGAGAGAAAGGCAGACAGACAGAAAGGGAGAGATTTCCTGCGGTCCTAATCTCAGTATTTCATTGCTTCATAACCCTCCTCCCTCCCTCTCTCTCTCTCTCTCTCTCTCTCTGTTTTATTTTCTGCCTCTGGGTGGAGTCCCTCTCTGTGCCCAGATCTGGTTCTCAGTCTCACTTTGATTTTTTTTTTTTTTTCTTGTTGACCTTTGCTGATCTGAACTCAAAACACTCCTTACCAACAAGTAAGTGTAAAGGTAAAAAAAAATTAAAATAATACTAAAACTAATAAAAATTTTTGTTACACAGCAAACAACTATTATCTTAATTATTCCAATTATTATGCAAGATAAATTATTTGAGATGTATCATTGTAAATTAGCATATTTTTAACACATTTTGAATTAACTGGCCATTATTTGTAAGTGCAAACAATTAATTTTAAGTATTACTTTCAAGTAAAGTCACCTTTATGTAATGCTTTATTTAAAACAGATAGAATCAAAGCAACTTCACAGTAATAAACGGAAAGAATCAATTATGAAAACTTCAAAAAAATCAAATATGAGACCAATTCAAACTATGACTAACTTCAATTCAGCTCGTGAGTGAGTCAGTTCTGCTCAGTTCAGTTTAGTTCCATATGCAAAGTTTATCAATTAGGAAACAAGTTCATTTCAGCTGAGCAGCTTCCCAGCTGCCAAAAAAGATATAATAATGTTTTTTTAACGTTCCCATTGGTTACATATGTTAATTCTTAATATTCCTATATATAACGAATTGGTGTGAATTCATATTATCATTTCATATGGTTTTCTTCAGCTCCATTTCAGTTAGTTCAAGGGTTTGAAGTTCTAGCAGGGCTAGTCAAAGATGATGCCATGACTTTTTGCAAATTAAAAAAAAATGTAGAGTTTGAGATTTCAATTAAATAGTTATGATTAAGGATTAAAAATAAAAATGAAGTTTAGGATAGATAACAAATGACATTTTTGTAAATTGTAAATTAAGATGAATGACTGAAAGGTCCAGACTGATCTCCAAACCATGTGGCAGTGGCAACAGGAACAGGAAGTCAAAATAGTAGTAAATAGTAAAACAGTTTGGTTTTATTATCCACTATAAAGAAATGGCCAGATCACTTCAATAATCATTTATCCACACCTGTTCTCAACAAGCTGCTTGATTTGAGGGATCATTCATGTCTGTTATATCCCAGTCTAGTTTTCCCAGCAGCTGTTCTCAGTCTCGGTCTCTCCATCTTCTGGTACTTTCTGGGATGCACAATGACTAAATGATGTGGGTTTGACTAATAGTGAGGCATGTACTGCAGCTACAGTTCTTCAACACATAGTCGACTTATAGTTCTTCCTTACCTGTAAATTTGAGCAATATTAATAGTGATGCTTGGCTTATAAATCTTTTAAAGCTGCGGTAGGGAACTTTTGACGCTCTAGCGGTTAATAAACAGAACTGCTTGTGTCTTGCTGAAGAACATCATAACTACTTCTCTCTGTTTATGTCTATGAAGAATCACAAAGTTACTGGGTTTCTCCGCCGCGGTACCCCCGAAGCAATCTAAAATAGTCCGAATATAAACACTTATTTTAGGTGCACCCTAGTGATTCAGGACAAGCTAAAAACGGGATTCATGGTGTACTCGCTTATTATATACACTTTTCTACATTTTGAACACAAACAAAGTTACGGACCGCAGCTCTGATTGGTTGATTTCTTACCGGGAGCGGTCTGTAACTGCAAATGGCAATAGGACCAGTGGGAGGAGCCAGAGGAGCTTGATTTTTTTCACAGATTATCTGTCTCATATTCTACTGTCAGGACATAATGACAGGTTTAACAAATATGTAAAAAAATATATATTTACAAAATTTACCTACTGCAGCTTTAAATACAGCAAACCACTCGAGACAGAACATACCTGGATCACTCACTACAATAGCCGGTTTGATAATAGTTTGTGAGCTAATCTGAACAACATCTCAGGCTAAAACCAGCATGCAGTTCACCTGACCCAACTTCACCTTTGTCACTTAAAGTCTTCTTCACATCAAAGCTGGCAGAAAAGAAGGAACATTAGGGATGTTAAAAGGGGAGGAACACAGCAATTGAAATTCCTTCATGAGTAGCTCAACAGCCTTTGACAAACAGTTCACTTGTAATATGTAGTGGATATTAAAGCACTGTTCATGAACTCCGGACAGAATCCTGCCTTCCTAACCTGCATATTTATAGAAGATAGGCTCATGAAATATTATTCCCAAATGAGGAAAGTCCATAACAGACTTCTGAGACAACCCTTTGTCACAAAACCATGTTTCAGTTCCTATGATTTAATATACTTCATCTTGTGTTACTGCATAGTTTTGAAGATTTTACTATTTAGGAAGAGGAAGAGGAAGAAAAGAAGCAAGACAGTCTCCATCAATAATAAGATATGACCAAATTGACATTGACATCCTCAGTTTGACATTTGACAATATTTGATGTTAGATATTTAATAGTTTTAAAAGTTGCACCTTAATTCCTTAATTATACATACATACATACATACATACATATTATATATGTATATAAAAAAAAATTTTTTTTTTTTTTTGATGGCCAAATGGTCACCAGCAGTTGATATCTGACAATATAATATATAAAGTTAGTCTTACACTTTTGATGGCCTGATTGCTACCCCAAATATTTGACAAAAAGTTTTGAATATTATGTTTTAATTTTACATTTTTAATGGCTACATTGTTGCCTTCCAGTATTTGATATTTGACAATATTTGATAAGATGTTTTGAAAGATAGATTAATGGCCATATTGTTGCCCACAATATGTAATATTTGCCATTATTTTACAAAATGTTTTAAAGTTGCATTTTAGAAGTTACATTTTAAAGTTAAAACAACATTTTTTAATGGTCAAATTGTTTCCCCAAATTTAATATTTGATATTTTTTTTAAGTAGAATTTTTATTTTATAGTTTTAATGTCCAAATCTTATTCTATTATAATTTTAATGTTCTTAATGAATTCTCTCTATACCCATAATCCATTTAAATCATTAAATTCATTTAAACAAAAAAGACAAGTCTTTTAAATATAGAAAACAAGCACTCAAAAAAGGTCCCACCCACTGTCCAAGACATGGTTAAGTGGGTGGGTTCTTTTGACTGTAAGTGTACATAACACTTTACAAAAGCGTCCTTTGAAACTTAAAATAAGTCTGTTGGATGATGCAGGTTAGCCTTGACGTCAGTCTCAGGGTTGGGTGAACAACAATCTGGATTCTAGTGAACCTGTTTCAGATGAAACTGTTCAGGAGTGGTTTGACGCATGATGGAGAGAGGAGGGAGTGATAGAGAGAGGTGTGTGTGATGTTAGTTCTTTGAAAGCTGTTGTGGTCTCACGTCTGACCCTGAGGCTGAGCTGTGCTTTATTATCAGCACTGTGTATGAAGTATCAGACATGTTTAGACAGGGAAACTCATCAGCTAACTGCAGGCTTTGTGTTTCCATTGATGAGTTTCCAGAAGAGATGGACACAGTCCTGTCCTTATTTTGATTCGTTCAGTGAGCATGATTATAAGTTACAAGTCTGTTTTGATAGGATTGTGTGCAGAGGAAATAAAATGTGAATAATAAATATAAATCATTAGCATCATTAGGATAGCAAAGTAGTGGAATAATTAAGAAAATGCTTCTAATACACAATTTTGATAGAGTTGGGTCTCTTGATGTTTGGAAGTTGAGAACCACTGCTGTGGTATATTTTGGAATACACTGTATATATTTATATATTTTATATATATATATATATATATATATATATATATATATATATATATATATATTATAAACATAATGTATACATTAGCCTATAAACATATATTTGAATAAATAATTATATTTATACATTTTAAATTCATTTTCATTTTGGTCTTAGTATTTTAGGGTTGCCTGGTATCATAAAAAAGGCATTACATTTAACAGCATGGTCATATTATTGCTATTTATTGGCATTTTAATGTTTAATCCAAGTTATTTATAAAACTTTTAAAGCATACATTTATCAATAACCAAAATAAAAACAAAATAATTTGTAGAAATTTTAGTTTAGTTTAGTTAGTTTTTAAACCATATTTTGTTTCAGTGTCCAGTTATTTTAATTTTTAATTTTATATATAACAAAAAAATTATATGTATATTTTTGAATGAATAATTCTAATTCTTATTATTTATTGCCATTTTCTTGTTTAATCCAATTAAGTTGTTTGTAAAAGTTTTATAGCATACATTTATCAATAACCAAAATTAAAGGGGTCATTTGACTTTTCCAAAAAGAACATTATTTTGTGTATTTGGTGTAATGTTTAATGTGATTTAAAAAAAAAAAACTCATTTTCCTCATACTGTACATTATTGTTTCTTCTCCTTGCCCCGTCTTCTGAAATGCGTAGATTTTTACAAAGTTCATCGTTCTGAAAATGATTGGCCAGCTATACGCTTTGTGATTGGCTAAACACCTCAAGCGTGTGACTGAAATATTACACCCCTTACTATACTGTGATGCCGTGTGACAAAAACAGTAAAACCCACTATAAACGAGATTTCTTGCATCCAGTGGCGAAATAACTGCTGATTATACTGACATATACTGTCTTTTTATGCATTGTGTTGCGTATCGTGCTCCGTAAACATGAAACCATGTCTGGAGAAACGACAAACAACAAGCGCTTCTCTACACTGCTCAAAACTCGCGTTTGAATTATCAGTGGCAAATACTTAGAAGGGATCATATGACATTGCTAAAAAGCACAATATGTTGTGTATTTGGTGCAATGCAATGTGTTTATGTGGTTTAAAGTTCAAAAGACTGTCCTTGGAAATTTGGAACTGCCCCAATTTATAGAAACAGTCACGGGCATTGTAGGCTACTCTCACAGGAAGCATTTTTTGTCCTCCGCAAAATGCGCTGCACACATATGAATATTTGGGTTGAACTATTCTGGAACGGTTGTAAATACAACTTAACCACTGCCTTGTAGTTGAGTGTATTCCCACATTTTGACGTATACATGTAGGGACGTGTTAGAACGAGCCATTTTAGGGGTGTGTGGTTGACTCTTAACTTTGATAAAGAATATCTCTTTGGATTTGAGACTTTAGTCTTTGCAACTTTACAGATCGCTTTTAACTCTCCAAAGAGAAAGAAAAAATGTAAACCATATTTTGTTTCAGTTGTGGCCAATTATATTTGTAGTAACAATTACATCAAATGTATTAATTAAATTTTCATTTATACTTTTCATTTAGCTTGTGTTGTGTGAATGTCCATGCAATTAGTGTGGGAATTCATCAGTAAATGTGAGAGTAGGTGTGTATGTGGGAGCTGATCAGAGGCATAGCGGGTTTGTCAGCAAAGTCATCATATCTGACATTCAATTACAGTAATGTGTGGGAGGTGATCGCCGTTCAGAAGAACAGTTCTCATAGCATTGCAATAAAGGCAACCTGCGGTTTCTATATGCAGATGGTGAAGCAGATACAGGGAAGCAGCTGTCCTATAATGAGTCCCATCAGCTGATATGATATTAAGAATAACAAGAGTTAATCCAGCCTCTGATGCGGTCAGATTCTGCAAATCCTGATTGAGCTCCGCCAAATCAAACACGTTTGATATCCACCTCGAGTTCACTGGAAAATTGTTTTGTGAACACGTGCACTGCCGTTTGTTTGGGGTCAATACATTTTCTTTCTTTCTATTTTTTAAGAAATTCATAGTTTTATTCAGCAAGGTCACATCAGATTAATCAAAAGTTACAGTAAAGACAATTATGTTTCAAAAGATTTCATATAAATGCCTCGTTTCAGTTTCTAATATTAATTAAAGAATCCTGAAAGAAAAAAATCATGCTTTCCACAAAGATAATAAGGAGCATAATTGGCTTTTTTAACATTGATAAGAGTAAATGTTTCCAGAGCACCAAATCAGTATATTAGAGTGATTTCTGAAGGATCATGTGACACTGAAGACTGGAGTAATGATGCTAAAAACACAGCTTTGCATCACAGGAATAAATTACATTATAAAATACACTAAAATTGAAAAGTTATTTTAAATTGTAAAAATATTACACAATGTTGTTTCACAAAAAAAAAAAAAAAAACCTTGCCTTGGTTAGCATTCTTCCAAATTATTACAAGCCTTTGAACAGTGTTGCATTTAAAGGGATAGGGCCTCCTCAATACACAGCCTGGATGTGAGGCATCTTCTTCTTCTTCTTGCTTTACGGCAGATCGCAGACTTACAAGTGCATTACCGCCACCCATCTCTCAAATTGACCATTTACACTCTATCCACAATCTCAATTAGGAGTGTCAATGGTCCACTAGGAATGTCAATGGTGATTTTTAATTTGTGCACATTCATATAAAAATAACTCAAAGGGTTCATAAATCACAAACATTTATTGATTTTATTGGCTTTACAATCCTTGAGAACAGATGAAAAGCAAAAAGTCAAATACAGATCTGAAAGATTTTTTAATTAAAGTAATGACGGTGTAAATCGAACCATTATTTTGGTCCATTTTTCTGCTGAAGGCTGGATGATTCCAGCTTGCTACTACTGAATCTAAAAACTTCCATAAAAGTAAAAAGTTAAACTGAAGAAAACCACTGACCTATCTGTGCATTACCAAATTTCAAAAATTTTCATATTAAATGTATTTAATTAGAACATTACATTTGCATCCATAGACATGATCTTTTCCCTTATTTCTAAAAGATCATTAATATAATCTGTAAGTGGATGTGATAGCCTCAGTCATTACAATGAAGCATACAAGTATGCATCAGTATACTGTCAGCAAACCAAAGCTGCATTCCATTTCTTAACAATAGACCAGTAACAGGCATGAAAGACAAATCGACTGCCAAAATGGCTGTGAATAACTGGTTTGTGTACTTATTCAGTAAATGATGCTTGGCTCTCTTTTAGAACACTCTCCAGTGAATGTATAACGCTTTGCCTTCTTCATCAAAAACCATTTATCCAACACATTCACCCAATCACAGGAGAGGGGAGGACTGGGAAGAGAGTATGAAAGCCTGGATGGGAATAAAGTGCTCACACTGGTGGAGGTAGGGGGTAGTACACTACAACACTCTTCTCTTCTGTGGGGAGTTTGATTCTTGTAAACGTCAATCCTCACTGTCCTGGAGTCTGAGAGTGTCAGAGGCCCAGAGATCTGCGCACGATCTGCTTAGCTAGGCGGTTGAACTGCTCTCTGTCCTCACGCCACATCTTTGAGGCGTCCACATTTGCTCCGCTCTCATCATTGGGCTCTGTTGGAGTAGATGATATTCACAATTATTTAAGGACAAGCACTGATAGGATGTAAATACAAAAAAAAGGAATAAAACATTCAAAATCGAGTATTTACTACCCCACTAGTTCTCTAAAATGTCTCACTAATGCCGCGTTTCCACCAAAATTACCCAGAACAATTGTACCAGGAACTTTTTCCCCCAGGAACTATTTTCCCCCCAGATCTGTTGCTTTCTGCGTTTCCACCACATACTAAAGTACCGGGAAGATTAGGAAAATAGTCTTCTCAATACAAAGTATGCTGATTTTGGACTAGCATCCTCGGTAGTTCGGACTTCACGCATTTGACCTGGGAGTGTGATGTCCATGACGACGCAAATCCGGTAATTCTGCAAAGAGTATATATTTACAATATATACTGTAAATTTACAATAAAACGAAATAGGATATCAAATACCACTGCCTCCTTTCGTTTTCATTTGAACATAATAATAGCTGCAGAAATGTAGGGAAATGTGTATATATAAAGCCATTACAATGAAACAAAATATTATTTAAAAAAAATTTTTTCATTTTAACATATAGATAAATTGAATACAAACCAAAGATTACCTGTTATTATATTATATGTTTAACCACTAAAGAGACATCAGAGCCAGCGGAACATATCAGAAGGAATAGCCGTGGTGAGGCTGCTCTCGGCGGATACATAAGCACTGAGCTCCCGCTGAACGTGTGGAGCTGACCGCCTCCGAAATCAGTGAAACTCATTTTTAAATACGAGCTGTCTTTATGAATAAACCGCAGATTTGAGTTTTAAACAACTACATTCTCGCCTGAAATACTTTTTAAAACTTTTGAAATTACATTTCGTGACACAATAACAGTAATATTTTGAAAATGATCCGAATAAATTGTGGTTGAAATCACAATGCTGCGTGAACTCAACCAATCAGCATGTTTAGTGCCCAAGTCCCGCCCCCAAAAGTTCAGCAGCTTTGAAAAAAGTACTACCTCGCCAGCAGGTAAACTTTATTTAGTTCCTGGGGAGGAAACACACAGAGTACCAGCCCAAAGTTCCTAGTTCCTGGGTAAAGTTCCAGTCGTGGCTTAAGCGCGTTTCCCTTAGCCTTCTAACTGCGCAAACTGAAACTGTGAATTGAAAATCACAGCAAAAACATCCATATATTGCAAAAAAAACCCTATGCTCACATGAGGTGGTTTTTCAGGCAATTCGAAAAAAGGAATTATCGCAAAACTGTAAAGGAAATATTTGACATTGATCGCGGCTACTCTAGTGCTTGTGTTGACATATTGCAGAGGTGGCTCTACGTGCTGCTTTGCTAAAAAAATACAGGTCTACATCTTCATTGATTAAAAATAATGGCTAGTGCAGTGGCTGCGGTATGCATAAACCTACCAACATCGTCGTCATGACGTTTTAGTCACATAATATCGGTTAACGGAAACGTCGTCATTTCACCATTTGTTTTTATCGACATAAATATCGTACATTTTTTTGGAAAATCTGTAATGGAAAGGCACCTACTCTCACAGTGATCAGAATCAATACTATTTTTGTTAAAAAGAAAAACTAAATTTTAGGCCAAATGTGGAATAACAAGAGGATGGGTAAATGATGTTAATGTCATGGTGATAAAGGGAATCAGTCATGACTGTCTTTACTTCTGCCATGCTGGGTAAGATTTATCTCTTTTTCCGTATTTATACACATTTATATGTTTAGAAATTTGGGTATAGGGAAGTTTTTTTTTTTTTTAAAAGAAGCATCTTTTGCTTACAAAGTATGCATTTATTTGATAAGAATGATCAATAATTGTAATATTATTAAAGTTTAAAATGCCTGTTATTGGTTTTAATGTTTTACAATGTAATTAATGGTGACTAACCAGCGAGCATGCTGACCACAGACAGCAGGATCTTCTCCACGCTCTGCACAGGACTCCATCTCTCAGCACTGCTCTCATAGCCCATGGGGTCATCACCAGGAGCGTGCAGGATTGAGATACACACACGGCCGTCTGGGTAGACTGCAGAAAACACACCAAACACACCATAAAGTTTATAAAGTTCTGCAATAGTTCTGTTCATTCCTGTTTTTCTTGTTATTTATCCTCTAAACATCTTTACAGTCTTCATTCCCAGTAGACTGAATACACTGAATGAACTTTCAATTTGATTATATCAGCATTTTGTACACTTTTTTTTATATTAAGGTTGGGAACGGACTGGCTGCTTCAGTTCACTGCATGTCATCCCATAGACTGAACTACTCTACCAATTAGCTAAAAAGGCCAAAATTGGATTAAAAGCAGTTGAATTAAAAACAGTTGAAACTGCAATAAAGAACAGATGTTAGGATCCTTAAAGGATCAAAATGAACATACGGATTAATCCACTAAATCAATGAATCAATTAAAGTGTTAGTTCCATGAGCACTGACCCGTGATTGGTTTCCCTTCTAAAGACGCACAAAGCAATCAAGTAATACTTTGGAAGAGTGAACGTAAGGGACACAAGTTTATTAACCCTGGATCAGGGCTGAATGAATCCACCCCCACACGGTATCACGGCTGATGTTATCTCCTCATTCTCTCCACAGCTGAGGACAGTGATCAGATTCTGAGCCGTTCAGCTCTGATAACCGCCTCCAGAGCCCCGGCACCATCAGAGGACTGTAGGCTGGGCTGCTGCTATCTGTGGCCTGCAGGAAGACCTTTATCTGGGCCCACTTCCCTGAACTCTGTGTCCAAACATCCATCAATGGGACCACAGGAAATGCCCCGGCCATAAAGACACTTTAGGACTACGATTCTTAAGTCTATGCTTGTCTATATCAGATTCGGAGGACTGTAAATGCATTAGAAAAGTTCTGTTCTGGCTCCTGGAGGCACTTCTAAAACTGCAAATCATAAAGTGGATAGTTTTGCCTACACAGTGATTGTTAAATAGCCAATATATGCACAGGAAAGCTTATACAATATATTACATGAGAGATCTGTGATTGCATGTTTATGCCTTACCACTAAAATAAAAATCATAAAAAATGATCAGTAATATTGTGATATGATATTAAAATTTGTATGTTTTCTATTTTCATATATTTTAATATGCAACTTATTCTGGTGACACAAAGCTGGATTTCTAGCATTGTTAATCAAGTCTTCAGTGTCACATGATCCTTTAGAAATCATTCTAAAATTAAACTTGGTGACCAGGAAACATTTGTTATTATCAATGTTGAAAACTGTTTTAGCATTTGTTGATTCATGATTATTTATTGTTATTATTATTGTTATTATTATTATGTATTTATTATACAGCATTTATTTAAAATAAATCTCTGTAATAAATGTACAAGTCTTCACTGTCACTTTGAATCAATTTAATATATCCTTGCTGAATGACAAGTATTAAAAAATATTCAGATTTTGTATATATACCTATTCAGACAAAGAAACACCGAAAACAGAACAACAGACAGCAGAATGGAGTGATTATAGATTAAGGTTGTTTACGTAGGATATTTAGCAATGAATATAATGTGAAACATTCAGTATCAACCCCTGTACAGCTGTTTTGATTGAGAGCGCAGCGGTGGAGATGCGCGAGCTTGTCGAGTAAATATACATTTCATCACTTGAAAGTATTGGGTCGGATATGTCAAAAACAAGTAAGTAAAACAATGCACAAGTTACTTAACGGTAGGTAGGGAGAGAGAGAGAGAGAGCATTCACTATAAACATCATTTATTTTCAACTTTAGGCATACATGATTTTCTGGCGAAAGTGAATCTAGCAGCCTGTGTTTAATGCGCTCGGCAGTACGTTACTACTGTCCCTCTCATTCTAAACCAGTACAAATACATACATGCACTGCGTGTGTATGCTTGCTTGAGTGTTTCTGCATTTAGACTTGCCCTGCACATGTTGCAGTTCACTGTATTTCCTTTTCAAAGTGCTTCCAATGATATTTCAAGCAATTAAAAACCATCATGGTGGACAGTGCACATCTGAAGTGTCTCTGCAGGAAATAATGTATTATTGGCTCTAAGATATCGGCCAAATTCTCTTATCGGTTCGATAAAAGAAAAATTAACATTAATTGGCCAATACCAATATGGTGGCCAATATATCGTGCATCCCTATATAGATATAGGGATGCACGATATGTTAATTTTTGTTATATATATATATATATATATATATATATATATATATATATATATATATATATATACACATACACACACACATATTAAAAATAAAAAATAGTGAAGCTGCACTATCAATTCCACCTGTAAGCAAAACATCATAAAGGCTGACGAAAACACTGTACTATAAACTATATCTGTTCTCCAATTACTTTAATAATTAATTAAGTAATTAAGAAAATAATTTCTAAATATGAATATTTTTCAATAAAATAACTGCATCAAGAAAAATTCAATTATACTGATTAAAAATCAAATTAAAGTACATCATACTGATCTATCATTCATGCATATTTTTTGCTTTTATTTAAAAAAAATGAATGCATCCGTTTTATTTTATGATATTTTTTTTTATATAAAGCACTTTGAATTACTATTGTGTATGAAATGTGCTGTATAAAAAAAAAAAAAGTCACTAAAGCTCACATATACTGTGTATATGCTGAATGCGTGTTATACCCACTGTTCGGATGAAACATGTCACAGGTGAACTTCATCTTGGGAGGGCTGAGAGGGTAGTCTGAAGGGAAACTGAGGATGGCAGGAAACACACCGCCCTCAAAACATGTGTCCTCTGGTCCCCTAAAACAAGAAAGCAAGAAAAAATACCAAAAAAACATTAGCATACAACATAGTAAATCATTTTGTGCATTGTAATGAATCTCTGTGCTGCAACAAAAAGCAAAAACAGAAGCAAAGAATGAAGCATTTCAGAAGAGACCCACAATCGCCCTAAGAAAGGGCTATAAGTAGATATCTGCATAAGCTATTGATGTATTACCCACAAATCCTAAGCATTAAGTAGAGTTTTATTACAACATTTGTAAAAAAAAACATTAAAGACATACATCATGATTCACTGCAATCATTTGTATAGAATATAATGAAAATCTTTAGCATCAGGAATTAAATGAACCCACATGGGGGTTGCAGAGGAAGTTTCTCAGACATGCAAATAACTTCTCAAAGTAAATACCTTTATTATACACAAACTTCAGTTGAACTTCATCTTTTGCTCTGATATAAGAGGCAAGTTAAACCATTAACCGCCTTCAGCGTATCAACTAAAACTCCAAAACCCCCTTTACACTTCATCTTAATCATAAAATCACACAATGTCATAAATCACAGAAATTCATCCAGCACTGACAGCGGTGGCAAAACTTCATGGAATCATTCTCAAAGGACCATTTAACATGCAAATCTCTTTCTGTTTACTTACCATATCCAGCTGTCAATCAAACACTGTTTCTATGGGCAGATATTGATCGATAATCACGATGAGCAGCGCATCAAACGAGCACACTTCCGTATCTGTGGAACAGCTGTCAGGGGGTTGCTTGGGACACTGTTCCTTATTTTGCTTGGCACTTGGTTTCACTTAAAAACTTATCGCTCAAAACCACTGATCAAACCATCAGTTTGGTTTACCGGAGGACAGTCTTATCCAAAATTAAAATCAGTTATCATCACTTAATGTCCCTTTAAATGCTAGTAAATGAACAGCTGTGCATGCGATGAATGAAAAGAAGCCCCGGGCAAAAACTGATTCCAGAACTGTAAAAAGTGACATCAAAAACGCCCCTGTAAAAAAGAAGTTCCTTTTTAAACGATAAAGATTGTTGTATTCATATGTACTGTATAGGATAGCATAATGTACAGGTTTTGTGTCTTTACAGATAACATTTGTGACTTATATTAGTTATAACTGTTCATTATGGAGTCATCTCACAATTAAATTTGCAGATTAAAAACATAAAGAGAAAATGCAAGAAACTCTGAAACCACTTAAGTGCTATTACTTGCCTAAATAACAGGACATTTCCCCCCGCAGACAACAAAATAAAAAAATCTCACTAAATATCACCGAAACCTCAAGTGGGACAGAACACCCTAGCAACCCCATAGCATCACCTTAGCATTTGGGACTACTCATATTTTACTCAGAAATAGTTCAAATCCATTTTATAGTATAATTTTTATTTTTAGTATATATATTGTTTTCTCCAACATGTTATTAACTGTGTCCATTTTAGTATATTCTTTTTTATTTCTTTAATATGTTATTATCTGTGTCCAATCTTTAAAGATAAACTAAAATGAATAATAATAATAATAATAATAATAATAATAATAAAGTTTTATTGTTACTCTCTCTGATGGATCTCACCAGACATGGCAGATAAAAGCAGCTTGAACTGAATCATTTTAACATCAAGAAACACATTTTCTCATCCATATTGAGCTCTATTTTATGGAAGCTTGTTTCTGCCACGTTAAAAAAAAATCTATAATAATAATATATGGGGGGGGGGGGGGGGGGGTTGGCGCAGTGGATAAGACACATGTCTTTGGTGTGACAGACCCGGGTTCGAATCCACTGTGAGACACCAATGTGTTCCTGACCAAGACACTTAACATATAGTTGCTCCAGAGGCGTGCGACCTCTGACATATATAGCAAATGTAAGTCGCTTTGGATAAAAGCATCAGCTAAATGAATTAATGTCAATTTAAATGTAAATGTAATAATATTATTTAGACACTTAATATCTTTCAGTCTATTCTGTAGCAATTCTGACTTCAAATTTCATAATTCTGAGAACTGAAATATAAACTCAAAATAACTCTATGAAGTAAAAATCATGTTTTTTTATATATTCCTTAGTGGATAAAAAAAAAACAGAATAGAAGAGAACAGCGAGATACAAACTCAGAATTTTGAGAGAGTCAGAATCGTGAGACACAACCTCAGAACTCAAGATTTTACTCAAAATTCAAAAGACAGAAAAGGTCACAATTACCTAAAAAATAAAAGTCAGAATTGTGAGACATAAACTTGCAATTTTGAGGAAACAGTCAGAATTGTGATTTTTTTATTTTCAAAAATAAATAAATTAAAATAAAGAAAGAAAAAAATTAATTGTGCAAATGAAAACTAAATTCTCAGAAAAAAGTTAGAATTGTGAGATGTAAACTCAGAATTCAGACTTTCTGCAAGAAAAATATCTCAGTTGTGAGATAAAAAGGAAAATTTACATAATTTATTAATTCATTTATTAAATCCTGTGGTGGAATAAATAAAAGAAGAGAAAAAAAACACTAAACAAAATCATCTTTACAGTCTATAGACAATACTTACATTATCAGAGCCTCCCACTCAAAGAAATTTTCTTCATTTACAGGACCTGTAGGAAAGAAATGAGTCTCATTAACTTATTATTTTATTATAAAAATCTATTTATCTATTAAACAAATAAAACTGATTTTTTTTTTTTTTTTAAGAATCTACTGTAAAAGCAGGTCAATGGAGCAGTTCAGTAAATGCCCTAATTCTTACCTGCTACAATCCCTTCTGGAGGGTTGAGGGTTAGTTCTGGAAAGAAAGAAAGAAATGCGTTGAGCTATCTGTATCCATACAATTCAACAGGAAATATATCTATGAAAAGACAACCATCGCACACTTGCAGTACGCGATTAACGTTAGAGAAATGAAGTTTGAACGCGAATTAGGAGTCACACGCTCAGTGTGTTTCAGGATACTTAAGGAGGTTACTGCTAATATATTAACTGAAATCATTTCAATGATGGATGTTGTCAGCATATGTTGACGAAGTTCTGGAAGTATCTACAGCTGCCAAACTGTAGCTAACGTTACCAAAACAGTGTGACGTAACGTTATCCACCCTTCGCCAGCACTGCGCTGCATTAGTGTAAGTTAATCAATGACATGACTTACGTTTGTATTCAGCCATGAGTCTTTTTAAAGCTGTTCCAGCCATTTTAAAGCCTAGTCTAGAAAGTTGTTGTTTTGGGACGAAGGTTGACGACAACTGACACGGTGAGAAATCTTGTTCTTCCGGGACAAATGCGAGCAAAGAATTTCGAGCGCAGGAGATTTTCTACTCGACGTTTACTTTCGCAATCCGCATGATGTCACGTGGTCCTTTGTTTTTGTTTTTTCCGATTGTAGCTTTTCACTCGATATTTCAGCACTTAAAGCAGCTGAAAAGGGAACGCCCTTAAACTCTCTAAAATAATTGTATTAAATACACACACACACATTTATTTATTAATTTACTTCTGCTTCCCCTTTATCTCATTATTAATGTTATATGAATGAAATATATTTATTTAATATTAATAAGAGGTGTATTTAATGTTGAACTTTTGTACTTACTGTATTTAGTAATGAATTCTTAAAATATGTATATATTGATTTATTTAACTTCTCTCTCTTTATGTAGGCTATTCTGCTTGAAATTAGTTTGTTTGTGTTTAACAGTTATAATGCCTGTTTATTATTTAAAGGAGTTTAATGTTTTTTAATTAAACATTAGTAATTATTTATTATCATAATTATTATTAATAATTATTGTTCAGTTTATTTCGCTTTAAAGAATCTATTATTATTATTTTAGTTCATTCTTTAAATGCAGCTGAAAAGGAATGTCCTAATACGCTCTAAATTATTTGCACAATATATAATTAATACATATATTAACTGTATTGAATATGTATCATATGTAATCATTTAATAATTCTGTATTCCGTTTTAAAATATTTATTTCTATTCCCCTTTTATCTATTTATGAATGCTAACATTTTATTATTTTTTAAATGCTGAATAATACAAAATAAATAATAAACTAACGTGCACTTCCGCTTGGAGTGGAATGGCTAAGCTTTACGCAGAAAGAGCCACAGTGACCTCTAGTGGAAGCGTCTGAGAAGTGCGATTCTGTTTCAATGGCAACCGTCACAGAGTTGAAAAGCGGTGAGCTAATACTCCTAAACTGTCATAATGCACCATATCGTTGTTCTAACGTGATGTTTTTTTGCGTGTTTGTTTAATAACATATCTTCAGTCTTAATGTTTGTTATCAATGTTGTTAGATGCTTAAATGTAACCCTCAAATCTCTCCACAGTTGTGGATGCTATAGCTGTGCAAGTTAGCCCAACTCACTTTCTCTCTCTGACTTTCAAATGCGTGATCTTGTAGCTTTGCGAGAGACGCTGGAGGCCCGTGGGGTCCTGGGGCAGCTGAAGGCGAGGATCCGGGCGGAGGTGTTCAGCGCGCTGGACGACGAGAGCACGCCGCGGCCGCCACTGTCCCACGAGAACCTGCTGATCAATGAACTGATCCGAGAATACCTGCAGTTCAACAAGTATCAGTACACCGCCTCGGTGCTGACCGCGGGTGAGCGCGTGAGCCCTGCAGGAGGACCATACGCACGGTCACTCTGTCCTAGCACTCTGTTACACCTCACAACTCAAACACATTCTAAAAACAAACTTGTGAAGGTTAATCTTTTCTTTTTTTAAAACAATGTATCTCAGAATCAGGTCAGCCTGAAGTTCCCCTAGATCGGGAGTTCGTGGCCAATGAGCTCAATGTCACAGAGGATTCAAGTGTCAAAGCAGTGTAAGTATGATTTGTAAGTAAAACTTGAATAGAGCACCTTCTAAAACAGTGTTTACAAAGTTTATAATAGATGACACTGAACATGTAAGTACAAGGCACAACAATAAATATGGTCCAGGGTCACTGTGAGGGAATCTGGGGCCTGTTTACACTGAACTAACACTTATGAATACTATATCAAATATTCTAACTATTATATTATAGTAGTCAACATTTGAAGTTGATCAAAAAAGCTCATGAAAGTTGTCTTAAGACAGGAAAGCATTTCGTTTCATTGCATTATCTGTTCTAAACCTCTGTTCGTTGCATATTAAAGGAACAGTTCAACAACAACAACAACAAAATCTGTCATCGTTTAATCAGCTTTGACCATTTTTTTTTTAAATGTCAAACATAAAAAGAGATATGAGAATGTCCTAGAAGCTCTTTTGACCAGTGGCTTTCACACTTTATTTTTGGTTAACCATTCCTTTATGCTTTTATGTTTTAGGCCATTGTTGTATGGATTGCTCCATCATTTCCTTAGCAGTAAGGAAGAGCACACAGGAAAACTCTTCCTAAGAGGCTCAGCAACAGTGCCTTCACAAGAACCTCATGGCCATCGTAGTGCAGAGTCATAAAACTGAGGTAAGAGAGGGCTCGAGTTGGCTTTGTTTCTATATTTTGATATAATGTAAAGATTAACAAATGTAATTTTTAGTTTCATAAGCCTGAGAAACATTGCATCCCATTCTGCTGTTTGTTGTTTCCAGCTTTGCAGTCATTCGGGAAGCAACACACAAGAGGAAGTCATATGATCACAATTAAAACAATTAGCCATTAAAGAGGACAAAATATTCTGTTCGGCTTACTCCAGTTGTAGATGTTGAATGTATTATATATTTTTTTTACTTTTAAATGTTGTTGTTTTTTTGTACTTACAGTACTAGTTTTATGATTAAAAACATTGTGGTTGTTCAGTTTATAGCTACTCAGCTTTGAAAACAATGCAGCATTTTACAATATATTCATATTTATCATATTTTTTTTTATTTGACATCCAGTTAACTGATTTTGAATCTGATGTTTGTATCATCTTCTTTTAAAAGCTGTTATATGGAATATTAAATTTACTTTTACTGGTAAAAAAAGCAGCAGCATTATTTTTATTTCATTTTTGTACACCTTATTTTTTATTGTAAAAAAAAAAAAATAAGCATGTAAATTAATTTGTGCAGTCTAAATTGAAAATGTTCAGCTAATCATAAGATAAATGCTTCGATTGTTCATTTTAAATTGCAAAATTTCCACACACAAAAAGCCTGGATTGTTGGCTAGCTTCTAAAATAAGTCTTTCTGGTAAAAAAAAAAAAAAGTGTTATCATCAACAGATAGATAATGTGAAACAATTTGAACAAATATGAGCAGATAAATATTTGCTTGCTCTCCTGCTGCTAAGCTGGAACCACGTTCCACCGAGGACAAATATATCCAAACACATATGACCCTCTAAAGTAGTGTGCATGTACTCAGGATTTTTATGAGAATTCAATGTGCACAAAGATAAATTATAGATAACAAACATTTAGTTTTTCTATAGTAATGATTTAACTCCGTATACATGTAATTGCCTGTTTTCGAATGTCCATGTCTTGTGCCTGTGACACTGTAAGTGGATTCATATGTACCTTGTAGTGAGATTTTGTCTAGTAAGGTGATGTTCTCTCATACTAATGTAGGCAAATCGTTATGCTCCAGTTACTCTGAACGGCTTCAGTAGAAATGAGTTTTTGGATGAGTCTCAGGAGACTATCTACCCTGAACAGCCTGTGCTTCACTTATTCTCATTAATCTAGCACATATTTCCCATTCGCTCCTTCCGTTCTCCTTCAGACACACTGTCAGGACTAATTCCTGAGATACTGCTCTTCCACTAAGACTACAACAAAGTATTCCTACTGAAGCCAAACTCTGGTCCAAATAGGAGTATTATAATTCCTTTCCTACATTTTATTGTTTATCAGTTGCTGAAAATAAAGAACTGTTTACCCAGAGCTAAGAAGTGCTGTTTACCAGACTATTGTCACTGAATTTTTCTGTCTATAGAAAGTCAATGTTGTAAAAAGTTGGACTGCAATGCACACTATAAATTATATGTCCTTTAAAAAGTTATTTATTTAAAATAGAATCATATGTGATGTCATGCAGGAACTTCTGCTTAGTGCTGCGTTCGACACTATCGACCACAACATTCTCTTTAATAGAACTAGAAAACTTTGCTGGCATTAATGGAAGTGCATTAGCATGGTTCAAATCATACTTATCTGACCACCATCATTTCGTTGCATTAAATGAAGGGGTATCATATCGATCACAAGTGCAGGATGGAGTACCTCAAGGCTCAGTACTAGTGCCATTACTTTTCACACTTTACATGTTACCCTTGGGAGATATCATCAGCAAGCATGGTGTCAGCTTTCACTGTTATGCTGATGATAGTCAGCTCTATATTTCTTCGAGGCCCGGAGAAACATAACAATTTGAAAATTTTACAGAATGCAAAGTTGATATAAAAACCTGGATGAGAAGTAATTTCTTACTGCTAAATTCTGTAAAAAAAAAAAAAAAAAAACAGAGGTGTTAATTATAGGACCTAAAAACTCTGCATGTAATAACACAGAACGCTGTCTAAGACTATAGCTGTAAAATTGGGGTAATATGATCATATTTTCTTGACCTGGTAAAGATATAATTTTGTAATTGATCTATGAGCATGTCATGATCCATGATGTCAAACGCAGCACTAAGATCATGTAAAACTAGCAATGAGATGCAGCCTTGATCTGATGCAAGAAGCAAGTCATTTGTAATTTTAACAAGTGCAGTTTCTGTGCTATTGTGGGGCCTGAAACCTTGAAACCTGACTGAAAATTTTGTTTATTACTTATAAAGCTTTGAATGGTTTAGCACCTCAGTATATGAACAAGCTCTTATTGAACTATAGTCCTCCACGTCCGCTGCATTCTCAAAACTCTGGCAATTTGATAATACCTAGAATATCAAAATCAACTGTTGGCGGTAAATCCCTTTCTTATTTTGCGCCCAAACACTGGAATGACCTACCTAACATGGTTTCCGGAGGCAGACGCACTCTGTCAGTATAAATCTAGATTAAAGACCCACCTCTTTAACCTGGCTTACACATAACACACTAACACATTTCTAATATTCAAATCCATTAAAGGATTTTTAGGCTGCATTAACTAGGAAAACCGGAACCAGGAACACTTCCCATAACACACAATGTACTTGCTACATCATTAGAAGAATTGCATCTATGATAATATTAGTATGTTTCTCTCTTATTCCAAAGTCACCGTTGCCACCAAATCCACTATGTATCCAGATCAGATGGTCACTGCAGTCACCCAGATCCAGTACGTATCCAGACCAGATGGTGGATCAGCACCTAGAGAGGACTTCTACAGCCCTGAATGCCACCGGAGTCCAGGACAACTAGATGAGCCCCAGTCAATACCTTGTCTCCTAGATGACCACCGGGATAAGACCACAGGAAACAGATGATTCTGCACAATCGGAATTGAACTATTGGTTTCATCTGGTCAGAGGAGAATTGGCCCCCCGACTGAGCCTGGTTTCTCCCAAGGTTTTTTCTCCATTCTGTCACTGGAGTTTTGGTTCCTTGCTGCTGTTGCCTTTGGCTTGCTTAGTTGGGGACACTTAATTTCCAGTGATATCGTTGAATTAATTGCACAGATAATATTTAGATTGAAGTGAGCTGGATGATGACATAATTGAATTCAATAATGAACTGCCTTTTTGCATTATTGACACACTGTTTTCCAATTTTATGCTGTTCAGTTTCTTTGTTACAATCTGTATTGTTCAAAGCGCTATATAAATAAAGGCGACTTGAGTTGTATTTGTATTTTCTTTTTTACAATGTATAAGATAATTTACAGTTACCAATTAACAGGCTTTTACTGTTTGTATGTAATATTATAAACACTTTTAGAGTGCATGATGATTAAAAGGTGCACTGCATATTTGCGAGACATTTTTGTAAAAAATATAACCTCTTCTTTTTTATTATGATCACAAGTTCAGACAAGACTTGATATAGCCTGTCAGCTGTCTTCAGTATTAGTGTCTCTGACTATACAAACTTCTGTATACTATTAAACTATCAAACTATTAAACAAACATTTATGTTCCTATTTCTACAGCACCATGCAGCATGTACAGGTGCAATACTTCACACTCCTTAATTGGTGTTAGTCTTTGCCAGAATGAAAGTCTGCAGCTACTCCAAAGTTTATTGTTGGTGAGTAAACAGTCGAAAGATATCCCAATGAATGCCTATTTGTCTTAACAATGACACTGCTGTTGCACCTTATTTAGTCACTCTGTCCCAGTCTTTTGGTGTTCCCTTCTAAACACAGATTACAGCCGAGATTCCAGGCAGACCCCATTTTCCTTATATGGCACAACAGAGACCTGGTAGAGCTGTGCATCTCTGCCTCTCTCTCCCTCGCAACTTCTCACTTTCACTCTCACTATACACCCCCATCCTCCATCCGTCTCCAAGACACTCTCTCTACCTCCTTTCCTTCCCACATCCAAGAGAGTGTGATGATGACCAGTGACAGAGTCGCTTCTGCAGGCTTTGTTTTCTCCCCCATCTTTCTTTCGGACCGCAGCAAGGCCTCAGAACATACCAGCCATGGTCTTGTTCTCTGGAAACATCACAGGCTTGATTTATGGGATGCAGTCTGAGGTTGCCCTTATATAGGAAGTTCCATTAGATAGCAGGAGCCCGTTGTGGGAATGGAGGGGATGGAATGTGATGTGCGTAATGATAAGGGACCCAAAATGGATCTCAGGGGATTCGCCTCGTCCAGATGTAGTGTATGGCATGTAGTCTAGGGGATCTCCCTTTTCTCACTTGGACTGTTTCCGTTTCTTTCCTCTGTTCTGTATGTCAAGGATTCCTTGTGAATTCCTTGATATTCCTAGTCCCGTTCACTTTCACTGTATAGAAGAGAGCAGTGCGAACAAACTGCGAAACATCTTCTTCTGTGTTTCACACAAGAAATAACTTTACAGTTTTGGAATGACATGGGCATGCAAAAATAATTACAGAATTTTCATTTTTGGTTGGGCTATCCCTTTAAATCTGAAATTTTTCCGTTTTCCAGATTCTGCAACAAATGTTTGTGTTCTGCTACAAAAAAAAAAAAAAAAAAACAGTATGAATCATAAAAACATGAATGGATGCATATTTAAAACTATGATAACGTAAATAAGAATAGTTTCAAAATATTGTATGAATATAATTTAAATAATGTTAAATCAAACTCTCAGTAATCATGTAATTTCCTACAACAAAAACTTTGTACATAATAACCCTTTTTTTTTCAACAATATGAAGTGCATGTTTGAAATATTTGAGTATTTTCCCCCAATAAATCTGTTATTTTATTAAATTATGAAACTACATTGAAATTATTGTTAGGATTACAAATGACCTGCTTCTTATGTCAGACCAAGGCTGCATCACATTGCTAGTTTTACTTGATCTTAGTACCGCATTCGACACCATAGTCATGATATATTCATAGATCGATTACTAAACTAAACAGGTGTTCAAGGGCAGGCTCTAAGATGGTTTAGATTCTACCTGACCGATCGCTACAACATTGTTTATTTAAATGGGAAGTCATCTCATTTATCACCAGTAAAATATGGAGTGCCATTAGGACCTGTCCTAGGTCCTCTGCTATTTTCAATATATTGTACATGTTGCCTCTTGGTAATATTATTAGAAAATATGGGATTAGTTTCCACTGTTATGCTGATGATACTCAGCTATATATCTCAATGAGACCAGATGAAACTTCTCAATTATCTAAGCTGACAGAGTGTATTTAAAATGTATAAGATTGGATGACCAATAATTTTCTCCTATTAAATTTGGATAAGACAGAGATATTATTTATTGGACCAAAAAACAGTACACAGAATCTTGTAGATTACAATTTGCAACTAGATGGATGTACTGTTACTTCCTCTACAGTCAAAAATTTAGGGTGTTATTATAGACAGCAACTTGTTTTTTGAAAATCATATTTCCCATGTTACAAAAATAGCATTTTTCCATCTTCAAAACATTGCCAAGCTATGAAATATGTTCATGCATTCATGACCCCTAGACTGGACTATTGTAATGCACATCTAGGTGGTTGTCCTGCTTCTTCAATAAACAAGCTACAGGTAGTCCAAAAGGTAGCAGCTTATCATACAGTACTACTCCAAATTTTTTTGTCTCTACACTAGCTACCTATTAAGTTCCATATCAGTTACAAAATATTTTTATTTACCTACAAGGCCCTTAATGGTTTAGCTGCTGTGTACCTAACTAGTCTTCTACCACTCTACAATCCATCACGCTCTCTAAGGTCACAAAACTCTGGACTTTTGGTAGTACCTCGGACAGCAATGTCGACTAAAGGAGGTAGAGCTTTTTCACATTTGGCTCCTAAACTCTGGAATAGCCTTCCTCATAACCTTCGGGGTTCAGACACACTCTCTCTGTTTTTATCTAGGTTAAAGACTCATCTCTTTCACCAAGCATTCTGTTAATGCATCTCATAATGGACTGTAGTTATATCTGATCAAATGCGTATTATTATTCTTTAGCTTGGGTTAAACTAATTAATTTTACTTGGTTGGAACAGCAGCTATGCTAATTATGTCTCTATCTGTTTCTCCGTTTTGACAAAGGATGTATCTAGCTTCAGTCTGGATCCAGAACACCTGAGAAGAGATGATGCTGACCCCTCAGAGGACCTCAGAAGATGCCAACCCTGAAACAACATACAGAACTACAAAATGTTGCTATAAGTTTGACTGCATCATAATAATTGATATTAATATCATCTGTTTAAGTCTTTTATTGATTTTTCTGTACATTTCTGCCATACATACATAAACTGAGTCACCACTTATAAGCTACTACTAAATATGATTGAAACATTAATTTTCTGTAAAGTTGCTTTTCAACGATTTGTATACAATAAAATTTAATTGAAATTGAATGATATGTGTTTAGGCTATATTAGAGAAGCTCAATTGTGCCTTAAGGAAAAATACAATGCTTGATATGAAATTATGTGCACTTTATGGATCTCAGTGGCTAGTCAACTGAATCTTTGAGCAAAAACTAACAGTTATTAAATATGGAACTGTGCTTTAATGAATTCATGAATGAATATCATTGCTGTCTTCTGTCTGAGAACGCAGCGCTCGCTGTAATTAGTTGTATTCTTACAACATCTAGTGTGTTACATTGTGTTGAAACAGTACAGAACTTTTAAAAGGATGCTCGCTATAGGAGACCGTTCACCTGAACTGTCAAAACACGCTGACCAATCACACGCAGATCGACTGTTCGGCCCCGCCCACTGATCCACATCTCAGTTTAAATTATGTTCTCATGCTTTTCTTTCTAATTTGGACTGTTCGTCTTTGGAGTACCTCGCTGTCACGGGACTCTCCAAAACCTAACTTTCCAAATCGCGGCAAGTTTTCGTCAGCCTTGTGAGTATGCATCCATATTATTTTAATAATAAGTAGTTTAAATATTACTGGTTCAGTTGTGCATACGGGGCTCACGGAGGCTTTCAGCTGTGTAAATCGATGTGAATGGTTGCCAGTAAGTTGATTATTCAGTGTCATGTATGAAAAAAATTGCTTGAGTGCAGAGCTGTGTAAGGAAAACTAATCTTCCACTAAATATTGAAACCTGAAGCTTTCAACATTCATTTCCTTTGAAAGATGTTTTTGACAGTTTTTTATGTTTAAGTGATATTTTGCAAAAAAAAGTGATATGGAAATTCTGTAAACATTTAGCCTACTCACCCTCATGTTATTCCAAATGTTATATTTCTTACGTGAAACATAAAAAGACATGAATTTCAGGATGTTAGTGACTTAGTCACTCAAGTCACCATTTGCTTTCATTGCATCTGTGTTCCATACAGTAAAAGTGAATGGATTCTGTCAGCTGTGCTCCACTCGAAAAATAACTTTTTTTTAGTTTGGAACCGCATGAGGATGTGAGTAAACTATGACAGAATTACTTTGTATTCAATTAACAGAATTAAATTATAACTTTGTTGCACAGAGCAAAAGCTTTCAACAAATCAGGAATTGTTAACCTTCTAATCAAAACACCATTATAGACTATCTCATGAGAGGTTTAGATAGAAACCATGTCTTTCTATCTGCTCTTTCACGCAAAAGCTTGACTTCAGCAGAGTCTGTCATAGGAAATGGGTGAGGAAAGTGCGTAGAATGAGAGAAGCAGTGAGCCTGACAAACCAAAGAGTTTCCTGTTCTCCAAATATGGTTGTTAAATGCAGTTTCTGCTGAACGTTGTGGTGAACACCAGACAGTGTCAACTGACTGTCCTCTCATTTCCTATTGTAGTGATGACATGCACAGACTAAGTGTAGACAATAGTGTGAGAAAATGCATTAGTAAAAATGCAAAAGTAAAATGCAAGGGAACCAGTCACTCAATTCAGTACTTAGTATGTATGGGGTCATTTATCCATTCATCCTTGAACAGTTACATGAACATTCTTAAGATATATTCTGCAGTCACACAGCTGAAAAACCTTGTGTCCTAAACCTTTTAGACCTTTCTTTCCTGTGCAGTTTAATAGAGAATAATCTGGCAGCTTTTTAATAAAGTGCCAAGCTTTAAAACGACTGCAAAAGCACTATACAATATCATTAAAGTGGCCGATACAACTCAATTTCCCAATTTTACAATGCAAGCCAACTTTTGTGATCCACAGAAAAACAAACTGGGTTTAGAACTGCATGCAAGTGAATTAGAAAATAATGCATTTTCATTTATGTGTGAATTAGCTATTTAGGCCTAAATCTAACTATTTTAATTCTTTGGAGAAATATCTGGCAGCTTCAGAATATCTTTCCTAGTGAAGGTAAAAGGTGTGTGCATGAGGCAGAAGTTGAATTTAAGCAGGCTTGGCAGAAAAAGGAAGTTTAACCATTTTATTGGTAAGATTAGTAGACTTAAATTTTTACCAGTTTACTTCAGTAGTGAATTAGTTTATCCAGTCCTATCATGGATCAAACATGTTTTGGTGAAAGAAAGTCTTTATGGTCATTAATGGCAAAATGATGATCTAGGAAGCATTATATTCAGTATATAGTGTCATTGCAACAGCTTTAAAGCTTGAGCTGTTGACCTTGTATGAACGTTCATCTCAGTAAAACTGTTAATATAAGACACTGAAATGCCACAGCTGCTCATGAGAAAAAGTAAACCATATGGTTGGAATGAGAAAAGGATGAGGAGGAGTAGAGAAAAGAGGAGAAAACCTTTCACAGGACCAGGGGTCACAAAAATCCATCCGCACAACACATGGTCACATGATCTTCTGGGCATCAGGCCCACTTGAACACAGGCCAAGGTTCATTTGTGCTACCTTTTACTTCTGTCATGTCAAAAAAGCTGAATTTTTATTTGAAATAAAACATAGCCTTAACTTTTTAGATTTGATTTTGGAGAGTACGTTTGGAGTGAAACTGTTGATCCATTGAAAGCTCAATGACCTTCAAGTGCTGAAATGAAAGTGATGTGAATCTATGTAGAGGACACAGGAAATTCCCTCATTTAATTAAATCAGCTTATCATAGAAAAATGTTGTTTGTTTGTCTCGCCCCCAAACGATTATAGGCCGTTTACCATTTTCCATTCGTTGTTTCCAACAGGCGAGTTTTTTACGATTTGTCGCTTTTTGGACAAAATAATGCAGACTCCTCATGTAAAAAAAAGAGCATTTACAGATTCCCTTCTAAGAAACGCTGAATATTTTATACTTTCAGAATGTGTCAGCACGTTAAATTCATCTAGTCTTCTTTCTACAACACGGGCTCTGAAGAAACACAAAAGATGAGATATTATGTTTTAGTCATTCTCCATTGCCGCATGAGCAAGTACAACACTTTGATTGTTGGTTTTAGATTTTATGCAAATTTTTGCATAAAAGAGTAAAATGACTTTGGTGCCGGTTGTCCTGCCTATAATTTAGAATATAAGTTTGCAGTTTATTTATTTATTTTTTTTAAATGAACTTATGCTAGAAAGTAAGTAGGTGAGAAAAATATTTTTCCTGTTTTACAATAACCATACAATGTGAATGTACAAACAATGGATAGTTATAAATGTCAGAGGAAATTGGTTCATATCTAAGGCGTAGCTTTGGAATTGTTTCCCCAACTTGCTTTTAAAGCTCTGTGGCTGTATGAAGCTGCACCTGCTGTTTGCCAACTCTACTGTACTTGAAAATACTTGTGTAAACTTCCCTATATCAGCCCACCAGGGGAAGGGAAGGGTGAGAGAAAATGGCAGGAAAATCAGACCCCCTCCAGCCTCTGACTGTCCCTGCCTAATGTTATCATTTTGGAGTAAACTGCGAGTCCGGCTGGAGACATACTATTCCCTATAAGGGCTTTGTTTGGGAGTTCACTTGCTTCTGCTGTTTAGGTCGACAGAGCGTCCACTGACTTGAAGGCAGCCTTATATGGTCATCACAGCACGGGACCACAGCTGAACTCCAAAAGTAACAAGAAAAACAGCATTCGCTGTGGAGATTATCACATGATTATATATGTTTAGCCCATCGGGATGTTATGTACAGTTTTTGGCTTGACTGAGTGGTTGTTTAATCAATACTGATAACATTATTTTATATTTCCCAAGCATTTTTCTTACCCTTTCATCTAAATAGAGGATAATTGTGGTTCCCTCCTCCTCCGTGACCGCTGCAATGTTTGTTAAGGAACATTTTGGTTTGATTGGTGAACTCTGCAAAAGCTACACTGTACGTAGTGTTAGTGAATTCAAACTAGAACCAAAATTCATCCATGAATGATGTTGATTGATGTTGCATATTCAATTGATAGGCCTTGAACATTGTGGTAGACCCCTGTGTGTGTGTGTGTGTGTGTGTTTGAAGACCCCAATGGCAATGGACTTTTTTATAGGAATTAAGTAAGTAAAGGGTTTTATTTTTAAATATGCACTTATTCAATTTTATTTGCATGCCGGATATGTTGAAAATGCAATTTTTGTAAATGAATTTGGTTGAAATGTTTGCAAATAATACTTTTATGTTAAAATATGCATCAATTCAATCTTATTTGTATACCTAATATGTAAAAAAAAGCAAAACATAAAAAAATGATTCTTGTCCCATCACATTCAGTTCTGTATTAAAAGGATCATTTAAATGACAGCATATATTTTCCAATTCAAAGTAACAAAATTTGAGTTAATTACATCTAACCTTGCACCCTACTGAAGAGCTGTGGTGAAATTAACGCCCGGTTTCTGTGAACAGTAAAGCTCCGCCTTCTTTGAGATAACTAACTTCAAGAGTAATGAGGGCAACAATTTGACCATCAGAAATAAAAAATAAAAAATAAAAAAAGTCATGTGCCAAATATTTTGGGGACAATTTGGCCATTTCTAATTGTTTGGGGAGACCTCAGTGGTATTACAGCCCTTGCCTTGAATAGTTTTCCACCTTTAGCACCTTGTATTTAATTAAAGTCCATTGCACAGATCCAATATTGTGGCCAATAATGTTTAAAATGATTATTAGTAGTGTTGCAGGGTCATGCAAGTCAGAGATTTTTGTTCACAAAAAAAAACATTGTTTAAAAATCTGTTTTCCTTTTCATTCTAGTTGTCGTAACCCAGCATCAAGATGAC
This sequence comes from Carassius auratus, assembly GCF_003368295.1. NCBI lineage: Eukaryota > Metazoa > Chordata > Actinopteri > Cypriniformes > Cyprinidae > Carassius > Carassius auratus. Next base: position 5,326,844 of record NC_039248.1, on the reverse strand, counting down.
GAAAAAGACCCTGAGTGAGGATGAGAAATTCCTTTTCACAGACAGAGACTTCATTAACAGTCCTGTCGCCCAGGCAGATTGGTCGGCCAAAAAGCTGGTATGGATCCCATCTGAAAAACATGGTTTTGAGTCAGCCAGCATCAAAGAGGAACGTGGCGATGAGGTACTGGTGGAGTTGGTGGACAATGGAAAGAAAATCACTGTCAACAAAGATGACATCCAGAAGATGAACCCACCCAAATTCAGCAAGGTGGAGGATATGGCAGAACTCACCTGCCTGAATGAAGCATCTGTTCTCCATAACCTGAGGGAGAGGTACTACTCCGGACTCATCTATGTGAGTATGCCATAGTGCGTTTAAATTTTAAATAAATGAATGCTTAATAAATTATAACAAGTATGCATTTACACAGCTGAATTAGGCTTACTGATTCATTGTGGCCAAACCAATGCAAAAAAAAAAACGCACTGACAAGTTTTAGGTTAAAATGGCAATCATGATTTACAAACTCTAAAGCTTAAGAAAGAGGAACTATACATTTCCCAAGGGTGAGGGGTTATATAACTACCACAGGCCTCCAAATTATGTTTGCACTCTGGTAACAAACCATTAGTTAACACATTTTCTGTCTTCCATATGGAATATGATTCACCTCAGCTTTCAAATATTTTGAGTTATAATATACAGACTCAAACCAAACTTCCTTTAATGTAAATTTTACGGCACATTGTATGGCTCATTACTGCGCTGCCGTGTCTCTTTGTTGTGCTTTACTTGATGGATTCATAACACTTCATAAACAGTGGAAAACCCAGATGTTATCTTTCTTCAGACATATTCCGGGCTGTTTTGCGTGGTGGTTAACCCCTATAAAATGCTGCCAATCTACTCCGAGAAGATCATTGACATGTACAAAGGCAAAAAGCGCCACGAGGTACCTCCCCACATCTACTCCATCTCAGACAACGCTTACAGGAACATGATGCAAGGTGAGGCCTGGCCCGCTGGACATTGACACATTCTCTTCTCTTTGCAACATCTCAATCTTTGGATTTCACAATAGCCATTGTGTTTGAAACTTCAAACTCAAATGCATCCCAAAGGCATGTTTATTTTACTAATTGGCATCAGAACAGTGTATCAGTGTGCTCTTTGAATGTCATTCTTGTTTGTTGAAATGAAGTGTAGAAGCTCATATTTCTCCAGGTTGTCTTTGGTGTGAGGAAAGCATTCACACATGTGTCAGCAGGTCACACATTTAATGCCATTTTAACACTTTTAAACTTTCAAACGATTTCAAAAGCTGCTGTTACCCACAGCAGTTTGAAGCTGTGTTATTGAGTGAATTGAGGTGCTAAATGAAAAGAAGAATATCGGAAAGATGTTTAACACCTCAGTGTAGTTCTTGTGTTGCCAATGAATTTTTTAATCCGCTCATGTTAATGAACTGGAGTCAGATAAAGAAAAGATAAGTGAACAAAACCTCTCTGCAATGTTTGCAATGGAATATCTCAGAAATGTAAAGCTTGCAAAATATGCTTTCAAAAAGCAGAAGCAGGAAGATGCATTGTCACGCTGTTCCTCAAGAGTAATTCTGCTAAGTTCACTTCTCATTAAGCTGTTTACATTAGACAAGGGCCGAACGATCATGCTCAAACCCTGTAAATTCATGCAGATCATTGCACAATGTCGTGTTGTGTTCACAGTGAGACTCATTTCCTGCTGTATGAAGACTGGTGATAACAGTTACTTGTTCATAACACAAAATTAATACATTTATAGCACCTAAACACCACATGACAAGACATCTTTAACATGTTTTGATGGATTCCTACAGCAGCTATATCCTGCTGCAGCTGATGACGAGTATAAATCCTGCATGATCAGCCATGAGCGTCAGTATTCACATTCCTGCTCAGGCTTACACTGATCTCTCTTTGAAGTCCAGCAAGGTTCACACGCTTGACCGAGTGGTGTGGCCTTGTCGTAATCCCATATGGGATGGAATAGAAAGGAATGAAATAGTTTTTAGATTATTTATGATAGTGCTTTGGCAGCCAAAAATCTTGAACATGTTTTTTTGTTTTTTTATGGATTCTGTAGGTTTATCGGTTTGTCCCTAACTGTGCCTTTATATTAATCTGATTGCATGAAACAGTTGCAGAACCACTGCATTTTAATTACGATCCAAACAAACATGCTACATTTTAGTATGAGCAGTTTTTAATGTTAATTAGATTGTATAATTTCAAAATTTAAAGCTAAAGCAGAATAGTCTGTAGCTTTGTGAAATTATGTTAAATAAAACATATCTGTACCAAACAAAAACAGCTGACAGGGTGCATGAGAATGCAAATTCACTCTAAGGCTTAAGGCCAGGAAACATCAAGCTGGCCTTTTTTTATTTTACTATGTGAGAACTTGATGTGTAGTGTGAGAGGGGCTTGGCTTTGTCGGACACAGCAACAGTAACTAAGGCTGGGGTTTTTCAAAGAGTCAATTCACGACACTTTCTAGATTGCTTAGCCACAGCGTTTTTTTTTTTTTTTTTTTTTTTCATGCCGTGTGTAATTTACACCAGTTTCCAATTGGAACTGGTATATCACACATCACTAATTTATGATAATAAATATTTTGTATTTGAATCTATAGAGTCATTATTGTATGTAACTGGGATAAAACAATACCTGTGCATCTTGTTTTCATCAAACTCTCTGGCTGAGGTGCAGTTTCCCCATCAGTGTATTTAGATGTGGTATTCTGTGTTCTGAATGCCTCGATTTGTGCCTTAATTAGGAAGAAACAAGGGAACAGACTTCATGCTGTATGTGGAAACCTGCCCAGCTTAAGTCATATCCAAAATGAGCAATAGTCATTCATTGTGTTTACAACAGAAGACATTCTATAGTGCTTGAGTTGAACCAGCGAGCTCACATTCAGCTGATTAGCTTGTTGGGCGTCCGCCCAGCCTCCAGGATCATAGATAAGAACAAGCTCTATCCTATTTAAATTTGAACTATAAATTCATTGATTTAGGATTGTTCATTCATAGATTATCATATTTTGTTTGACTTAATCAAATACTTCTTTAATAAATGATCCAATAATGTATGTTTATTTATTTTTTTCGATTCCGCTTTCTAAACAATCACTGTTGTACGGTTAGGATTAAAAAACCTTAAATGGAGCCGAGGTCATCTGAGAAGGTTTTCTAATTTTAGCAGCATGAATCAATGATTATCCCATTGTTGAACTCAGTAAGAATTGTGTTGCATCTCCCAAGAGAAGAGTGGAGTCAATTTCTTCTTCAGCAAATCAAATTGCTGCACTGGAAATCAAAGATTATTAGATTATGTGCATTATTGGATGCTGTAATAACAATGGTATTCATCATAGACCAGTTTAGTTACTGTCAAGAACTTTTCCCCCTTAGGCTTAAAAGCAGCCGTTATGTATTTCATGATATTCAAAAACGACATGGTATACTGTCTTGCAGTTTCCATAAGCACCAGCCTGACAGTTTCCTTGGGTCGTTGTAATGTCTGTCATTTCTTTCTACAGATCGAGAGGACCAGTCTATTCTTTGCACGTGAGTGCTTTTCATTGTTTTATTTGCATCACTGAAATAACTGCTTTGAGTCTAACAAGTATCCCTGCTGAATCTCAATTTTAAAGTGTCCTTAAATTATGGGAAGGCACTATATAAATGACACTTATTAGTATTATTAAAGTACTGCTTCTCAACCAGGACTTCCAGTGGGCTGCAGAATGAATTTTTAAAATACATGAATGAAAAATTCACGAACTAATAATTCATGGAATTTGAAGTAAAACTCTGGTTATAAAAATGGTAATCAATACAGCAAAATAAAACATTGTTACACTTTTACTATAATAAAACCATATTTATTTTCATAAGGGTAATGGCTGAAACACAGTTACTGATAGATATAGACAGGTAGAGCTGTTTTGAATTGCTCTGAGAATCTAAAATTTGTGTAACATCAGGGTTTTGCATAAAGTCTTAATTTTAACAAATAAATAGACTTTTGAAATGTTTTTTTTCTTAATTTTCTTTAAAGGGATCATATAATTATCTTGTGTAACAGAATATGTTGACATGCTTTAATGTTAAAAAAACACATTATTTTTCAAATACTGTACATTATTGTAGGCCCCGCCTCTCTCAAACGTGTAATTTTCTACAAAGTCCCTCCTTCTGACAAGCGCAGTCTGCTCTGATTGGCCAACTGACCCAGTGCATTGTGATTGGCCGAACACAGCAAGCACTCGTCGGAAATGTAACGCCCCTTTCCATAATGGAGCTTCATCTTTCAAAATAAATGTAAATACAGTTAATAATGTCCTTAGTTTGACCATCAGTTCAAGCCCGAAAGAGGAACAGAGTCACCTGACAGATACAGTAATGAAGCTCGTATGTGTCAGCAGTACACAGGCCACGGACGGTTAAGACAGCTGTCTCCACTGTGTAACCATCTGTCTCTCTCTCACATACACGCGATTTGAACATTCAATAGCAAATACTTAAATTAATAACAAAACATACTTATAGTAGCTGATTCAGAGGCACCAGATTGTCGTAGCAAAGTCAGAATGACCTCCTCTCCTCGGTTCACGGAACAGTCTTCCATAAAATGTGTTGCTTTTCTGTTGTAAGTAATCTTAAAGATTCCTAAATGCATCTACTTTCAGAAGGCCAAATAAAGTACTTCTGCTTTCACCTAGATACACAGCATCTCCCTGACATGACTGCTTCAACACTAGCTGCGGTTACTGGAACCACACCTTCTTTCTTTGTGTGAAAATTTGGCCGCATTACACAAATATTTCCACATTGTGATGCAGATATGTGGGGGCGTGTTTGAATGAGCCGTTTTAGGGGGACATGGCAGAGTCTTAACTTTGATAAAGAATATATCTTTGGATTTGAGACTTTAATCTTTGCAAATTAACAGATCTTCTTCATGCGCCAAGAGCTTGTAACACTCCAAAGAGAAAGGCAAAAATGAAATCGCATCAAATGACCCCTGTAAACACAGCATTTTAATCACATTGCAGATGAAGCCATATGATGTTATTCAGTGTCATCTGACAGCGGTTAAAGGCATGTCATCTGTGTCAGTGGTTACTGTTTACATTCCTCAAAAAAAAAAAACAGTTTTGACAAATTTAGACTAATGATAAACACATCAAGACCCTTTTAATTTAATATTTAACGATTAAAATGTGGCTGCAACCACATTCTTCTACTATCACATTTTTTAAAAAGTTCTCAGCAGTGGGAACAAGGCAGATGAACCTCAAGGGTCATGTCTCCTCAGAGTCGGCCTACTCACAGGAAATGTGCCCCCTGTCCTGATTCTCAATCCAGATCAAGCATGTTGGCTTCAATTATGCTTGTTTTTGAGTCATTACTGGGCATTTGGTTTGCATCTGTGTAGGCCCCGCAACAAAATTGCCTGTCCTGAAAAAAACAAAAAAAAACGTGTGAAAATAGCTGTTGCTCTACTGAAAAGACATAAAATGATGTTCAAGGGTCATGTTCATTGTTATACATCTGTGTGGTAATAAAACAGCTGTGAAATATGCGGATGTTAAAATAAAATGGTGTTGATTCGATGTGTCAGTGTGGGAGGCACCCATAAATACTGTCTGCAAACTTCCTCTGAGTGTGGAATAGGAAACGGAAGCCATTTAAACTGCTCTAGGGCAACCGTAGCTAGGGCGTAGAATTCTCTAATGACATCAGGATGTTTCTGCTTGGCCCAACGCTCTCATGGAGACCCTTTTTGGAGACTGGGAATGATCACCCAAAGACTATTAATAAGAAGGTGCCGTTAAACTTGTAAAAACACATGGATTGTTAAAAACCACTGATCTGAGGGCTCTATGAAAAATCCATACGTATTTTCCCATATCCTTGCAGTGTATAGGAATAGTCCAGTGTTTCAATCCCCATTTGGCAGCAGTAACCGTAACCATCATGAATTTAACAGTGGATCAGTGGATCTAAAAACAATGCATCGTAAAGTATAAATGGCTTTATATGTGTTGAGTGAAGTGATCTGAGGGCATCCTGCTCCTGCCAAAGAACCAGCCCTTGGGCTGCAGCAGGGCCTGTAGATCCCAGCTCAGTTTTCCTAATATGGAAATGTTAGCTTTCAGAATGAAGGTTCAATCATATCTCTTTCCTATCACAGAAGGCAATAGTGCACTGTAACCCCTTGTAACAAGGTAAATTATAGATGATAATTAAAAAAATCTACATATGTGTATGTGTGTGTATATATATATATATATATATATATATATATGTACTGTATATATATATATATATATATATATATATATATATATATATATATATATATATAAATTATGTTCTTTTGAACTTCACAATCACAATTTCCACAAAAATATTCAGCAGCACAAATGTTGTCAACTTTATTTATAAGAAACATTTATTGAGCAGCAAATCAGGATATTAGAATGATTCAAGAAGAACCATGTGACACTGAAGACTGCAGTAATGATGCTGAAAATTCAGCTTCGCAACACAGGAATAAATTACATTTCAAAAAACATACAACAGTTATTTTAAATAGTAATATTTCACAATATTCCTTTTTAAGGTGTTTTTTTTTCCTTTTTCTTTTTTAATGCAGCCTTGGTGAACATAAGAGATGTCAAAAACACTTATTAAAAAAAAAATTCTAATGATTTATACTTTTCTTGGTATCTCTGTTCATGTATTTTGTATTCACAGCCATTACTTTTCCTCTGTTGATGGTCATAAATATGGCAGACAACCTGAAAAGAACTGTCAAAACCTGTACTGATTTTTATGACATTAAAGGTGCTGTAGGGAACTTTTGTAAAAAAAATATTTTTTACATATTTATTAAACCTGTCATTATATCCTGACAGTAGAATATGAGACAGATAATCTATGAAAAAAATCAAGCTCCTCTGGCTCCTCCCAGTGGTCCTATTGCCATTTGCAGAAACTCCATCGCTCCCGGTAAAAAACAACCAATCAGAGCTACGGTCCGTAACTTTGTTTGTGTTCAAAATGTAGAAAAATTTATTTAATAAGCGAGTATACCATGAATCCATTTTCCAAACCGTGTTTTTGGCTTGTCCTTAATCACTAGGGTGCACCTATAATAAGTGTTTATATTCGGACTATTTTAGATTGCTTCGGGGATACCGCGGCGGAGTAACCCAGTACCTTTGTGATTCTTCATAGACATAAACAGAGAGAAGTAGTTCCGGCTACGATGTTCTTCCGCAAGACGCAAGCAGTTCTGTTTATTAACCGCTAGAGCGTCAAAAGTTCCCTACCGCAACTTTAATACAACTAAAACCTAGTCTCACCTAAAACTGTAATATTGTTCTTTTGATGCCTCGCCAAAAAAAAAAAAAAGAACATTGGTATTTTGATCATAGGTATTACTGAATGAAAGAACAGTTTTATCATTCACTGTTGCTTTCTTCCTAGTGGAGAATCAGGTGCTGGGAAGACAGAAAACACCAAGAAAGTCATCCAGTATTTGGCTGTAGTGGCCTCGTCCCACAAAGGCAAGAAAGACACAAGCGCTGTAAGTACAAATAGTCTGAAAAATTCTTTCTCTGTTTGATAACCTGTCTCTTTTGATAACCTCTGTCCTTTGCTTTGACCCCATTATTTTGAATCAAAGTCTGACATTCTGAATCCTTTTAAATCACTAAAGTAATGATGTGCAGAGGTCAAACTGTGAACAGATAAGAACACTCATTTCAGTCTTTAATGTTTGATATCATATCCCATTTATCACAAGATTATGTTGTCTCTTGTACTGGCTGTTATTTTGCCTGATACTGAAATATGTTTGGATTATATGCTGCTGAGCCATTTGTATCCCAAGGAAATCAAGACTTCTACATATGCTAAAGGAAAACCAGTGAATGCAACAGAATGCTCTTAGTTTACACTTTTCTAATGACAATTTCCTTAATTTCCTTAATGAATTTCCTCAAATAGCAACATACAGGACAACAGTTTGCCTATGTGAGTAAAAAGGATTGTGTAAAACTCCTTCTTGTGTGGGTTTGAGAGTTTGCATGCTTGAATTTCTCACTGAGAGTGACATTAGACAAGTCTTACATGGGTCCCTCCATAAACCACCCGAATGGCTACTGTTTAAATGCTGTAGACAATGTGCCAAAGAGCTCCAGTGTTTGCATGATGGTTAAAAAAATCATTAGATAAAAATAATGAAATCAAGATTATGCCGTTAGATCACGTGTGTGCCATTCCCCCATCTGAGATGTGGTTAACTTTTTCTTTGCCAGAGCGGATGCCTGGTATTGAAACGGTGTGTCTGAGCACAGTGTGTGTGCATGCCAACGTATAGCCTTTTGAATTGTTGATCTTACATCCTTTCTCATTTTTCCTTGATCACTAATTAATCTACCACAGGTTAATGTGCATCATCTGACAAGCTCATATGTGTGTGCATTAGGAATATTAATACCATCTCAGAGTAGATCTGTGCTAATGTGTACTTACGAGGTACGATACATGAAATATGCAAGGAAAACAAAATATATGCACACATTATAGCTGGTTTTAGGACATTTTTTTGCATAACTGCCATGCATATGAGCTTTAAAGGTATGCCCATAATAGTTATGCTTTTGGTTCTTAAAGTAGTTTTGTTACACTTGAATGCACTACTTTGAAATTTCCTAAACACTCCTTCTGGTATCCTATTAATCGTATTTATTTGGCGTCTGAATAGTTCAAGGTTGAAATTATTGGTGTTTTTTTCTTTAGGTGAAACTGTAATAAAGCGAATTGTATGTGAGGGAGAGAGAATATCAGAGTATGTGAGTGGAGTGAATCGACAGTTATTTTCTAACTCCACTCAGGGTTTTTTTTATTTTTTATTATTCCGTCTTGTTGTTTGTTCTACACTGACTGGCGTGAGAAATTTGCACCCAATTATTTTTCCTGCTGTATTCTCTAATGATGTTTTCTAACTTCATAAACATTGATTCAAAAAACGATGGCCCATTAGCATGATTGTTTGTGTGTTTGAAAGTTTGAATAGACTACTGATCTTGAAGATTAGACTTTAGTTTAATGTAAAAGAACACTTCTGGTTCATTTACACGACGATGATGCATTAAAGCGAAAAATGTTTTACTCTTGCATTTTGGGATTTTTTGTTTTGTTTGTTTGTTTCATTGCCATCCGTACACAAAAACATTTACACCAATTCATGAGAATGCTGTATTATGTTACACCAAGCCAGTAGTTCACTTTGTAAAGAATCACAACGTGTCTGTATTTCAAAACTTAGCATTTTTTTAGGACCCCAAAATGAATGACCAAAAAGATTAAAAATTTTACGGTTTTAGTTGAAAACAATGTTTTGTAAACGCCCCTTAGCCCACACTTTAAAGTCCACTACACTCCACCATTCGTCGTAAATTTTTCAAAACATTTTTCATTTTTGTCTTCTCCAACTTTCTTTTCTTCTGAGCGCTTAATAGTTTATCAAATTTGTTTAAAACGCATTGAATTCTTGCTGACATTTAATTGCACTATGGGTTATTTTTTTACTTGTTATATTTGCGATGGAGCACAAGAGAAAACACTAATGTTTGGAGTGAAATATAACGCAACTCCACTGCACATTCCTCTTCCATCCCACGTCACTCACATACTCTGACTAGCACTCTGTGGACCAATGAAGCTGTCATCTGCTGATATGATTTGCCCTGAGACCACTGAGAGGAGCTTTCAAAATCAGCCAAGTGTTTTTTTGGAATGTTGATACAGTCTACCAACTCTGTCCTCTTCTTCCCAACAATCTCTCTCTCTCTCAGCAGTCTCTCTGTCTCCATCATTCTAAATGTCACTTCTTCTGTTTCCTTTCTAGTTTACTTTATTTTTCTTTGTCAGTGTCTGAAGCTATCAGCGATCTTCTTTCCTTCTCAGCGGCAAGCTGTCTCTGGTAGATATTTTCTTTTTCTCGATATTTTCTTTTTTTGATGCTCAATAAGAAAGTAATCGAAAGTTTGTGTCACGGTTGAAACCTTGTTCTGCCTCGTTTAAGTCTAAAAATGAGAAATTAATTATGTGGTCAAATGACACAAGAGGCTTTGTGATGCAAAGGCAGCATTATGCTCTCTAAGGACTCTGTTTCATCCCACTGAGTAACTTTTATCTTTTTTAGTGAACACTTGAAGATCTATTACTGAGATCCATTTCATTATCCCCATTAATATGTCCTTTTTCTACATGCTAAGTATGACCTCAACCAATTCTCTTGATATCCTTGTATAAAGTGGACATGCTTGGCAGGGCTTTTCACTGCATAAGATTTGGCAGCGGATAGAACAGCATTCTTTTGATCTTAGGGGATTATGCCCATCTAAATGGACATGACCTAATTGTTCGTGCACTGTTTAAGACTTGAATCTTAAGTATCTGAAGCACACATGTTAAGAAATGATTTGGGGCATTTTGTAATTTTGTCCTGCCAAACATTTATAATTAAAAAGTGGCATTGTATACTCTAATTGTATACGCCTTTTGTTAGTTGTCTTATTTTTTTTTTCTTTTTAATTCCAATCTTCTGGCATGTCCCATTCTCCTTTTATCTTCCTTGAAGTGTTTTCTATGGAATGATTCTCATTACTTTCTAACTCTGGTACTGTAGGGTGAGCTGGAAAAGCAACTACTGCAGGCCAATCCAATTCTAGAGGCCTTTGGTAATGCCAAGACCATCAAGAATGACAACTCTTCCCGATTCGTAAGTTTGCGAATGTTGTATGATAGCATTTTTTACCCCGATCAACCAAGACTGTAATTTATTAATGGTTTCAAAATCATTTCTTTACAGGGCAAATTTATCCGCATTAACTTTGATGTGACAGGTTTCATAGTTGGAGCCAACATAGAGACCTGTATCCTTAATGACTTGAATAAGCCAAATACATATGCAGATCAATCTCAGATCCTGAATTAATAAACAATTAGAATATCAATTGAAACATTTTATCTCTGCAAAGTTTCACCTTAATGTCCAAATGACTTCAGATCTGTTAGAGAAATCTCGTTGTATCAGACAAGCAAAAACTGAAAGAGCTTTCCACATCTTCTACTACATGGTAGCTGGAGCAAAGGACAAATTACGCGGTAGGTGGAGACACTTCAATTTGTCAGAACATACTGGCATATGGTGACAGTTTTTCATGGTTATAAACCCAATGACTCAGATTTATAAATTAATGGATATTCTTGCATAAACTGTACTGTTGCTGTGATATTTTGAGGGATTTTTATTCTCTATTGGCAGAGGAGCTTTTGCTTGAAAACTTCAGCAACTACCGTTTCCTCTCGGCTGGCCATGTCCAGATTCCAGGCAACCAGGATGATGAAATGTATGAAGAAACCATGGAGGCCATGGATATCATGGGCTTCACTGTTGAAGAAAGAACAGGTATCAAATGCAGTGAAAAAAACACACTGTGTCTATAAAACAAAACACGTTTAGAGACATTGAGACATTAGTAAGATAAATTGAAATTGAGAAATTGTATTTATTTTGTCAGATGTGCTCAAAGTTGTCTCAACTGTGCTTCAGTTGGGTAACATTGAGTTCAAAAAAGAGAGGAACCAGGAACAGGCTACCATGCCAGACAACACAGGTCAGAAACATTGGAGAAAATGCCCAATTAAAGATTTCTCAGGCTAATATAAATCAATAAATGACTTCTGAAATGTGTGTCTTATTCTCAGCCGCCCAGAAAGTTTGCCATCTCCAAGGCATTAATGTGACAGACTTCACAAGAGCCATTCTGACGCCACGCATTAAAGTGGGTCGTGAGGTTGTGCAGAAGGCCCAAACCAAAGAACAGGTGAAGAGAGTGTAAAGTTGTGACTTATGTAATGAAACTGGCAATCCCCTGCATGATTGTCATTATGGAAGTACGTATTAAAAATAATATACTTTTCCCCTTACAGGCTGATTTTGCCATTGAAGCTTTAGCTAAAGCCATGTATGAACGTTTGTTCCGTTGGATCCTTCTAAGAGTTAATAAGGCACTGGACAAGACAAAACGTCAAGGTGCCTCATTCCTTGGCATCTTGGACATTGCTGGCTTTGAGATCTTTGAGGTTTGAAAAAAACAAAAGAAAAGAATTCCATTTGGTAAAAAAAAAAATTGAGTATTAAGGCTAATGTAAAAATATACTGTTTTTCTTTATTTAGGACAATTCCTTTGAGCAGCTCTGCATCAACTACACCAACGAGAAGCTTCAGCAGCTGTTCAACCACACCATGTTCATCCTGGAGCAGGAAGAGTACCAGCGTGAAGGCATCGAATGGAACTTTATTGACTTTGGGCTGGATCTGCAACCTTGCATCGAGCTCATTGAAAGACCGGTAAGTTTGAATGTGTGTAGATTTGCAGGAGCAGAATGGTTCTTGCTCTACGCAATTGCTGTAACAAAGCACACTTTTGATGGAAGTCTTGCGTAGAAGTAATGATGTCTTAACGTTACAGAATGTAATGTCACTCACTTTACTGAAACTCCTCCACAGAACAATCCTCCAGGCATCCTGGCTCTGCTGGATGAAGAGTGTTGGTTTCCAAAGGCAACAGATGTTTCCTTCGTGGAGAAACTTTGTAACACTCATGTTAATCATACTAAGTTTGCTAAACCTAAGCAACTGAAGGACAAGACGGAATTCTCTGTGTTTCACTATGCTGGACGGGTGAGTTCAGACTTAAAGGAAAGATTCATTTATTGATTTATATCTGGATAGAATTGCGATCCAGGCATGAATAACCCAAGGAATACAGACTCTGGGGCATATTCAGAACTTAGAACAGGCCTGCAAGATACTGTAGGGAATTGTGTTGTGATAATAATGTCCAGTTGGAATTTTGTGGAGACTGTTAACAAAATGCAGACGTGCACAGTTCATTCTTGGTGAATTTTTCACTCCGTATTAAATATCATGACCCTAACCTACCCTTTCTCAATTAGGTGGACTACAATTCCATAGCTTGGCTGACCAAGAACATGGACCCCTTAAATGACAATGTTACAGCGCTGCTCAATAATTCCTCCAATCCATTTGTGCAAGATCTGTGGAAAGATGGTAATTGAGTATCAGCTAAACATGCTTCTCATATTTCATACACTATCCACCAGTCAGCTGCGATCACTGAATGTATGTTAATAATTAGTGTCACAAATAGAAATGTTTTCTACAGGTATTTTTTGTTTTGGTTAATCAAAGCACAGTATTGCATCAAAAGAGTAATTTAGATAACAAATAATTTCTGACATCTATATTTTTGATTTCTCAGCTGACCGTGTGGTTGGATTGGAAACCATTGCCAAAATGTCAGACAGCTTTGCACCTGGTGCCTCTAAGACCAAGAAGGGCATGTTCCGTACTGTGGGCCAGCTTTACAAAGAGTCTTTGGCCAAACTAATGACCACACTGCACAACACGCAGCCAAACTTTGTCCGTTGCATTATCCCTAACCATGAGAAACGGGTACGTCATTACTGCATAGCATGTAAAAATTAGTGGTGCCAATGCTGTTTGGGCATAGGGTTCATTTTCATTCTAGTTTTATATCTGTCTATATGCATGTTGAAGGTACTTTTTTTCTCCTTCAGGCAGGAAAGTTGGAGGCCCACCTGGTGCTTGAACAGTTGAGATGCAATGGTGTGCTAGAGGGCATTCGTATCTGCCGCCAGGGATTCCCTAACAGAATTGTCTTCCAAGAGTTCAGACAGCGGTGGGTAGCTTTATTATTTTAGATTGATCTTTTCATTTAGTGAGACTAATTTGACTTGTCTACCCTTACGAAAATTAACCATGGTTTTACTACAAATAAAACCAAAAAACCATAGTTACTGTAGTTAAACCATGGTAACCACAAATTAACCATGGTTTTGCTATATTAACCATAGTTTAACCATGGTATTTGTAGTAAATCTGTGGTTTTACAAATGGCAGTCAATACGCCAAAAAACCATGGGTTACTACAGTTTTACTATAATAAAACCATGGTTATTTTTCGTAAGGGTAACTGCACATCAACTTAAAACAGTATTTAAAAAAATCTCCAGAATGACACGGCAAGATTCACAACATTTTCAAAAGTAAAAAATACATTTCTACTTGGACTCCAATGTTCAGTTCAATACAAGTGTGACTACATATTTTGTGCCAAATATATTGCATGGTACAGGTTATCAGGTGTAATACAGTTCTTTTCATTTTACCTTGACATATAGATATGAGGTCTTGGCACCAAGTGCTATTCCAAAGGGTTTCATGGATGGCAAGCAAGCCTGCTGTCTGATGGTAAGATGTTATCAAATTAAATCTTGTTAATAAGCATGTCATAGAAAGACTTCTCTCTTTTCAAAAAATAATTTCTTGAATCAGGAAGTTTCAGATGCAAAATTAGACTTTACTCTTCTAGAGAACAAAGCCAAGATGCCTGCAGCACATCCGATTTTAAATAGTCTCAAAAATGATTTCATCATCACGTTTTGCTCCTCTTCATGGAATTTTCCCATTATTCTTGCCAGAGTTGTTTCATTACTCTGCTAACTTGTATCTAATTGTGGCAACCAGTATTCATACCTAACCCTCTCTGTAGATCAAGCACCTGGACCTGGACCCAAATCTGTACCGTATTGGTCAGAGCAAAATCTTCTTCCGCACAGGAGTCCTGGCCCAGCTTGAAGAGGAGCGTGACTTGAAGATCACAGTCATAATCATTGCCTTCCAGGCACAGGCCAGGGGATTCCTAGCTAGAAAGTGGGTAGAGTTTATAAAATGGTTTTTCCATTCCAAAATTTTTCAAAATGGTAATTTGCAATTTGAGTACTTCTTATTTAAAACTCTGTGCAGGGCCTTTGCTAAGAGGCAGCAACAGCTAACAGCTATGAAGGTGATCCAGAGGAACTGTGCTGCTTATCTGAAACTCAGGAACTGGCAATGGTGGAGACTCTTCACCAAGGTGAAACATTTCCCTGTAAAATTTGGTTTCATAGTAATATGTTAAAGGGTTTCTGTTAGTACTCATCTAAACATGTTTCCATCAATGCCCACAGGTGAAGCCTCTCCTCCAGGTGACACGCCAAGAAGAGGAGATGAGTCTAAAGGAGGAGGAGCTCCATAGAGCCAAAGAATCTGCTCAAAAATTTGAGACAGAGCTAAAAGACGTTTCAGTGAAACATGCACAGGTATGATTAAATCTTACTTTGTCCTCTTACGTTTACAAGCAATTAATCATACATTTATTGTACAATATATTCCTTCCATCTGTAGCTTATGGATGAAAGGAACCAGCTCCAGGAGAAGCTGCAGGCTGAGACAGAGCTCTATGCTGAGGCAGAGGAAATGAGAGTACGGTTAGCTAGCAAAAAGCAAGAACTTGAGGAGATCTTGCATGAGATGGAGGCCAGGTTGGAGGAGGAGGAGGATCGTGGTGCAGCCTTACAACTGGAAAAGAAGAAAATGCACGATCAGATCAAAGTAGGTTTTCATTCATTGGTTTTCATTCACTGGCAAGAAACACAAATTCAGTCCTTTGATATCTTTAAATGCTTCTATTTAATCCATAGCTCTCTCTTGTCTCTAAAATAATGTTCTAAGGATCTTGAGGAACATCTTGAGGAGGAAGAAGATGCTCGTCAGAAGTTGCAACTGGAGAAGGTTACTTGTGATGCCAAGATCAAGAAGCTAGAAGATGATATCTTGATGATGGAGGACCACAACAACAAATTGCAGAAGGTCAAATTCAACAAATTAGATTTTTCTTCTTGTTTTAAGATGACATATTTTGGTGGCAATTGAAGTGTTCAATTTTAAGTACTCTTTTTGCAGGAGAGGAAACTTCTAGAAGAAAGGGTAGCAGACTTTAGCTCAAACCTTGCTGAAGAAGAAGAAAAATCCAAAAACCTGACAAAGCTGAAGAATAAGCATGAGTCAATGATCTCAGAATTGGAGGGTTTGTCATTATTTACTGTTGATGCATGATGATAATGTTTGTCTGGAAATCACATTTATGTCTAATTCAGTTCATTCAGTAATAAGTGAATATATTTTTTATATAATCTGTAGTGCGCTTGAAGAAAGAGGAAAAGACTCGACAGGAGCTGGAAAAAGCCAAGAGAAAGTTGGAGGGTGAGTCAAATGACCTTCAGGAGCAGATTGCTGACCTTCAAGCTCAGATTGCTGATCTGAAAGCCCAGCTTGCTAAAAAAGAGGAGGAGCTTCAGGCTGCACTGGCACGGTATACAGATCTTTAATTTAACATTTGAATGCATGATTGTTTTGTATATTATTTCGTCACAGACATTGTCTTAGAAATTAAGCGACATTCAAAATACTTGTATAATTCACACAGAAATGTACAGTAACCTTTGTAATCCCTTTGCATTTCTGTTTCAGATTGGAGGATGAGACAGCTCAGAAAAACAATGCACTGAAGAAAATTAGAGAGCTGGAGGGACACATCTCAGATCTTCAGGAGGATGTAGAATCAGAGCGGGCTGCCCGGAATAAGGCTGAAAAAACCAAGAGAGACTTGGGAGAAGAGCTTGAAGCCCTCAAATCAGAGCTGGAGGACACACTGGACACCACAGCCACTCAGCAGGAGCTCAGGTGTGTGTACATACATCTGCATTTTAATCTGACATGAATTGCATTGATTTAATAGAGCACAGATAATTTATTCATATTGTTTAGGGCCAAACGTGAGCAGGAGGTGACTCTTTTGAAGAAAGCCATGGAGGAGGAGAGTCGTGTCCATGAGGCCCAGGTGCAGGAGATGAGACAGAAACATACCCAAGCTTTTGAGGAGCTTACAGAGCAGCTGGAGCAGTCCAAGAGAGTAGGCAACCATATCATTTCTGTTCATAGGTTTACATTCTGAAGAACTCCTAGTGCTAATGTAAAACATATATGAAATGCTTCTTAGGTAAAGTCAAACCTGGAAAAAGCCAAGCAAGCTTTGGAGAAGGAAACATCAGAGCTCCATGTGGAGATCCGTTCTCTTACTCAGAGCAAACAGGATGTGGAAAACAAGAGGAAGAAGGTGGAAGGACAGCTTGCTGACCTGCAGTCTCGTTTCAATGATAGCGAGAGGCAGAAAGCCGAGCTGGGAGATCGGGTCTCTAAAATCACTGTGAGTGGTAGCAGAAGATTAGTATTATTAGAAATGTGTTGTCACTTTCGGTAGAACCTACAGTACAACATGTTTGTTACTTCAAACGTCTTGTGTATTTAACATGTTTCTTGCCCTGCCAGGTGGAACTAGAGAGTGTTACCAACCTTCTTAATGAAGCAGAGGGGAAGAACATCAAACTTAACAAGGATGTGGCTAGCTTAACTTCTCAAGTGCAAGATACACAGGTATGTGCAATGTTATGTAGTGTTCTTTGATTTATAGCTTCAAAGCAGAAGCGTAATTTAGCAACATGAACAGGATTTGAGTTGTTGGCTGACTTGGACATTTTTAGGAGTTGCTGGCTGAAGAGACGAGACAAAAACTCCAGTTCTCCACCAAACTACGTCAAATGGAGGATGACCGTAATGCCCTTCAGGAGCAGCTTGAGGAAGAATCAGAAGCAAAGAGGAATGTGGAGAGGCAGGTTTCGACACTGAACATTCAGGTAAGGTTAACGATAAGATGAATAATCAATGGTCTTGCTCCATTAAAGCCTTAATATTTATATCTTGAATGTCCGTTGTGTCCACAGCTCGCTGACTTTAAGAAGAAGCTGGATGAGGTGTCAGGTAATGTTGAACTTTTAGAAGAAGGCAAGAAGCGGCTGCAGAGAGACCTGGAGGCTGCCAATACTCAGTTTGAGGAGAAGGCAGCAGCTTTCGACAAGCTTGAGAAGACCAAGAACAGACTGCAACAGGAGCTTGAGGACACGCTGATGGATTTGGACAACCAGAGACAGCTGGTGTCCAACCTTGAGAAGAAACAGAAGAAGTTTGATCAGGTTTTTTATCACTTCTCAAAACATTACATGTCTACCAAATCAAGTAGTTTTGCCAGTGGATGTGGATGTATCTTCACTTCTTCCATTCCTTTCAGATGCTTGCTGAAGAGAAGAGCATCTCTAATAAGTATGCAGATGAGCGAGATCGCGCAGAGGCCGAGGCCAGAGAGAAAGAGACCAAAGCTCTTTCTTTAGCCAAAGCTCTCGAAGAAGCCCAAGAATCCCGTGAGGAGCTCGAAAGAGCCAATAAAGCCCTTCGTGCTGAAATGGAGGACCTGGTCAGCTCCAAAGATGATGTGGGCAAGAGTGTAAGTTCAACTACTGTATAACCAATAAATAAATGTCAATCATAAACAAACCTTCAATTAGGTCATTTTAAGGACAGAGAATTTTCAGTCAAACACATTTTCTAATTTTAGGTACATGAGCTTGAGAAGTCCAAACGTGGCCTGGAGGCTCAGGTAGAAGAGATGAAGACTCAGTTGGAAGAGCTGGAGGATGAATTACAGGCTGCAGAAGATGCCAAACTGCGCCTGGAAGTCAACATGCAGGCTCTGAAGGCCCAGTTTGAGCGAGATCTCCAGGGCAGAGATGAGCAAGGGGAGGAGAAGAAGAGGCAGTTGATCAAACAGGTGCAGTATTGTTTCTTCACTTTGACTTCCATATGTTTGGATGGGTTTAAACGGACATCTTCACCAACAGGTGCGTGAGCTGGAAACTGAACTCGAAGATGAGCGTAAGCAAAGAACTCTAATAGCTGCTTCCAAGAAAAAAATGGAGGGAGACATAAAGGACCTTGAGGGCCAAGTTGAGACATCTAACAAGGGACGAGAAGAGGCGATCAAGCAGCTCCGCAAGCTCCAGGTGAAAACTAACATTTGTGATTTGATAAATTTATTAAACTCCAATTATATACGTAATTTAGTAATTATTTGAGTGTGTTTTTAAAACGCAGGCTCAAATGAAAGACTTCCAAAGAGAGCTTGATGATGCTCGAGCTGCCAGGGAGGAAGTTTTATCCAGTGCCAAGGAGAGTGAGAGGAAGGCCAAGACTTTGGAAGCTGAACTTCTGCAGATGCATGAGGTGAGGCTTCTATGAATGATAACTTTGAATGTTTGTCCAAAAATAGTTATGTATGGGGCTGTTCATTCAAACAAATGTATTATTTCCAAGCTAGCACAATTCTGGGTTTTTGGAATTGGCTAATTTAGGGTTTCCCAACCAATATATGATATAAATACAAATATAGAACTACGTTTGAAAAATGTAATTATAATAAGCTGATATAGATATTCTAATTGGGATTTTAAAAATAAAAAAGACAATAGATAACGATACGCATTCTAAACATGAGAACATTATTTTAAAATTCATTGCTTGCATTACTTAAAAAGTAGTCACGTTTCAAGGGTTCAGTTGGCAAAAAATATTGTGAACTCGTGTGGCAATTGATTTGCATGATTGTCTCATCTTTATTATTGAATAATTCAGTTAAATTCTTTAAATGTAGGACTTGGCTGCAGCTGAGAGGGCTAAAAAGCAAGCTGAAGCTGAGAGAGATGAACTGGCTGACGAGTTGGCCAGCAATGCATCTGGAAAGTGAGTATGTCAAAAAAATAAAATATAGAAATCTTTGAATCCTGTGGAATTCATTATAATCCTCTGATAAATCGACTTCCGATTCGATTTCACGGTCACAGTTAATGGTAGACATTCTTTAGTTTGTACAGGAACAGAGTGTAGTTCTAGATTTCAGTTATGTGAAATAGCTCACTTTTAAACATACCAGCACAGTTTGTGTACTGAAACGTTTCAGAAAAAATGTGCTCCAAGCACATAATCTTATTGAAACTAATATGTGGTTTAACTGAACCTCAAAGATCTGCACTGGCTGATGAGAAGAGACGGTTGGAAGCGAAGATTCAACAGCTGGAGGAAGAGCTGGAGGAGGAGCAGGGCAATATGGAGATGCTTAATGACAAGCTGAGGAAGAGTGCCCAGCAGGTATTTTGATTTGAAAACTCTGAGAATGGAAATGCCATTACAGAGACAGAACTTTGTAATTTGGATGAAAACCATGTAATTTCCTCAAATGTTTTCTTCATCCTTCAGGTTGACCAACTTACCAACGAGCTCCAGGCTGAACGCACCACGTCCCAAAAGAACGAGAGCGCCAGACAGTTGATGGAGAGGCAGAATAAAGAGCTGAAAGCTAAACTCCAGGAGATGGAGAGCCAAGTCAAATCCAAATTTAAGTCCTCCATCACTGCTCTTGAGGCCAAAGTGGCACAACTGGAGGAACAACTTGAGCAGGAGAGCAGGCGAGTCTTTTATTATAGAAAAGGATTTCAAGCTGGGGTATGTGGACCCCCAAAGAGTGGCAAGGGGGACCACAAAAAGTTAACAACATTTTCAAAAGATTAAAAAGAAAATTAAACCAATACAGATTTATGAGATAACAAAAATATGTATTCATCTCTCCTTCATTCATAAATGTGCTTGTTCTTAGCATCCTCAATAGTTTTGGATAAAGTTTCTATAAAGCTATAAAGAAAATAAATAAATATATGAAATATATATATATATATATATATATATATATATATATATATATATATATATATATATATATGTATACATATATATATATATATGTATGTATATATATATATATATATATATGTATGTATATATGTATACATATATATATTCTGATTTGTCAAATAAAAATAGAAATTCAGTTATTTTATAATTTTATATTTTATTGTAATAAAATTTCACAATAATGTTTTATCAGATAAGTTATCCCACCAACCTCCAATTTTTGAAGCATAGTTTATGTAGATCTCATGGTGGTCAAAAAAGTCAGAACTTTTTCGAACGTGATTATGTCACAGACTGTATGTCTTGATTTCTGCTGTTTGTTTGTAACTGATGTTTCTCTCTAATGCAGAGACAAGCAGAACACGGCAAAGGCAGTTCGCCAGAAGGATAAGAAACTCAAGGATTTGATGCTCCAAGTGGAAGATGAACGAAAACAAGCAGAACAATATAAAGACCAGGTTAGCCACAGAACAGCTATTCCTACAAAAAAGAAAAATGATCTTATAATTCACTATACTAAAATGTATTGAGCACTTGGTCTAAGAAGTGTTTCTCTTTCACAGGCGGATAAGGCGAATGCTCGTGTTAAACAGCTGAAGAGGCAGTTGGAAGAGAGCGAGGAAGAGTCCCAGCGAATCACCGCAGCCCGTAGAAAGCTTCAGAGAGAGCTGGATGAGGCCACAGAAGCCAATGATACCATGAGCCGTGAGGTCACTTCCCTCAAGAGCAAACTCAGGTATGCATAACACTCCTAAGACGTGGCTCGGCACCCCAAAATGTACTGAAATCTTTGGGCAGTAACTACTCTTTAAGACGAAGCTTTATAGCTAATTCTCAGCACTTGTATCAAAGCCCAAATCCCTTCCTTTTATAAACTGCAAACCGAAGATTGTCTATCTCTGTCTATGTTGCAGAGGCAATCCTGAACCCACACAGTGACTATGCAGGTACTTCTGTGCTCAAAAGTTGACACAGAAGATGTACTCCTCACAAATCTTTCCTTTTACTTGCCACAAATAGATTTCCTGCCTGCGAGAGTGAAATATGGTTTGTTACTTATACTTAGGTTTTGCAGAGTATGCACATAAGGTATGATAAGTCATCATTTACTCACCCACATCATTCCAAACCCCTTATGCTTTTGTACATCTTCAAAACACAAATTATGACAACATAAAAAAAAAAAAAACCTCAAGAGATTTCCATCCCTCCACTGAAGATCAACTGAACCCAGACTAGCATTTATTTGACCATATTTCCCTCTTCGCTCTCAAAGCATGGTTCTGTTTTCTGAACCAACCTCATTTAGCCTGTTTACGAATGAGGTTTTAACGCTACCTTTAACCCCTTATAAATCTAATACCACTTTCCACTGTAAAAGATGCTTATGGCTGTATTCTGGTGAAGTATTTATTAGGACCCTGGTGAAGTGATTTATCTCTGTGTGTTTCAGGTGCACATTTGTACTGCAAGTACTCCACACCAATCATTCATCAATTAAACCAAAGCAGACACATTACTGTAGTTTTATCACATATGAACTGAAATTCTTAACATTCTTTAGATCAAACCCTGTGTGATGCTATTATTCAGTATCATACTATACTTTTAAGAAAGCAGCATTTTTTAAAAACCTGGGTCTTCCATAAAATCCATTTGTATTCCATCCAGTTGCTGATTGGTAGATCACTTATTAACTTCTTCCTTGGCTTTGTTAACAGTTTGGGATTAAAAAGTGTTTCAAACGGTTTCAAAAACATGCTATTTAAAAGCTAACACAAATATACCAGATACCAAGCGACCTGCAGTCTATGTGATTTTACGCTAAGATTTGTTGTAACATTTCAGGCGAGGCAACGATCCATCATCCTTCAGCAGTACACCGAGGCGCACAGGTGGTAGCAGACGGGGAATGATTGACAGCTCAGATGCTGCAGAGGATGATGCGGACATGCAGGGCGACTACAATGGAACCAAATCTAGTGAATAGATGATGCCTCTTACAATATTGCTCAAACATTCTTATCTTTTAAAATAACTTTTTTTAAATCAAAAAACACAATTTTCTGTTACAATGGTCATTATTTAGATTATAATTCTGTTTCGTTTGACTGCAACAATGCACTTCTGTTTGACCAGGCTATTGAATTTTGAATATTGTTTTTTCATTTACCACAAGCCTCAATTTTTCTGTTGCGGCTGCAGATCTGCTCATATTCCAATAAAGCAACACCAGGCTTGGAATTCATTTTTTAGGTTCTTTAATGATTTTAATGGAAACCTGGTGGTCCTAAGACCTAGTATTTTCCCTCACTCAGGTCTTGGGTATAAAAGAGCATCTGTGTTGTGATATGTGTCTCAACTGCAGTAAAATGGCTGTTTTGTACTGCATAACTGTTCCTCAATATACTGCACTTTCTCATTTATTTTGTAAGACTATATATCTGCAATGCATACAGCACAGCTCAGACATTTTTTTTATCAAATTCATGTTGCAATTCTGAATGACACTGTTTTTTCAGATGTTTTTTTGCAAAACTTCACTTCCTTATCATACAGTCAGGTACCTTGAAAACTGTGTTATTTCTGTTGTATTTTGTGTTCCCTCTGAATGTTTGCAAAAAGTATTATATCAAGACATCAAATTATGGATTTAATTTTGTTCTTCTGCAAATACTTCAATATTTGAAATGGACACAATGAAAGCAATTAAAATCCATTCTGTCAAATAGATGTCTATTGACAGAAAATGCCTGTAAAAGAAATTTGAAACTATATAAATACATATATAAAATTTTATTTTTCAATTTATTTCACTTGGCACAATTTACAGGATGTTGGTAATGACAAGTCACTTTATCTACTTGTATCTATTCATTTGTGAAACCACATACACATGAAATAAATTCTGAAAAAAAAGAAATGTTTGTCTTTGAATCCTTTTTACATGTCAAAATGCAAACTAGAATTATTTGTTTGGTAAGATATTTAACCTTAAAGCACACAATAAAGCCTCAAGTAACCTAATAAATAAAACTCACTAAAATAATTTAAAATACTTAATACCGAAATGCATATAACAGAGTACAACTGTTTAGCATTTTTTGAATAATGCCCACTGTTTCTCTTACTATAAAAAAAAAATAAAAATAGTATGCCCTATACAGTACATACTGAACAGTATTCAGTAAGTAGTAAGCAAGTTTTCCAGTAACAGCTTTAGCCTTTTCATCTAAAAATTTGCTGCTACTTTAAATTTCAATGCTTTTGCTTCTCTTGGCCGCAAGAGGGAACAATTTCTTCTAATCAAGAAATCCAGCTACAAAAAGTTTCTCCGCTGGCTGTTACTAAATAAAGATGGCTATAGTCATTAGGTAACTGCAGGCACATGTGCAACAACTAACTTCTTTGCAGTATCTAGCCATGACCTTTACCTCCTTTATTTCCAGTAACTCTTCCTTCCATAACAAACAGAACAGCAGATCTGTCAGTCACTGCCATCAAAAAATCAATATTTGTAGTTCAATTCAGATTATGGTGAAGACCTTTACTCACAACGGAGTACAAACATACATACTAGTACAACCTCAAACATGCAATCCCACTGAAGCAACACAAAAACATGTTTTTCACGATGGAATACGCCACCTGGCTAACATTAAATTGCAGAATTTGAAGTGTCCTGCCTTCAGTGTTTCACCATATGTACAAAAACTCTTACACTGTATTCAAATCAAGCACCTAGGACCAAGACATAGCTTTTAGTACTGATAATGACACCAGGAGCACTGTGGATTTTTACCATGTCTGGGATATGTATAGTCATTGAGAGCTCAGGTACGTACACCATAAATGTTGGTGACACTTTATTTTAAGTTGTACTTTATTACTTGTACTTACTATTACAATAACAATAAATTATGCATAATAACTTGCCTGTAACCCTAAACCGTACTGTGATCGCAGCTTGGCTTCATCCAGTATGCGTACAGTTTAATTGGACTACCATCTCAACCTTATTGATATGCGGATATTTCAAAAGACAGCAGAGACATGCAATATTTAATAATTAAATTTGTGTCACACATGCTTTTGTCACATGTACAGTCTTCAAAGGGTTTAAGACCATGCTTTGATCACCCCCCAACCCCTCTTTAGCTTGATTATAATTGCACATGCAAAATTATTGTGTCTTAAGTAATTTTATATATTTTAGTTACAGCAGTTCATCTGAGGAACATGGAGCACTTCATAACTGCTGTTACACACTTAGAAGATTCAAACCCAGGACTAAGTCCACTGGCTTCAGTGACAAGTCTACGCAAAATTGCAGACCAAAGTGATAGTCTCACACATGACTTTGTGGGGTCATCTGACAATCAAGGTGATATTCACTATATAAACAACAGTTTTATCATAGGGCAGATGAATGTAAACCACAATCTCTCCAATTTCCTGGACGAAGTCACTCATCATTTCATAACAAGGGATCATGATGAGAGGGGAGTTGTTTTGACTCCTGATGGCACGACGGTTGCCCTTGCTCCTCTCCTTTTAGGTCTTGAATATGGGCTACAGGCTAACGAAGACCGTAACCAGCCTCATGGTTTCTACTTACTCCCACTTGCCAAGTACTTAGGCATGTCCTTTCTGCAGTTTGGGAATGCAACTCCACCTGAGCCACTTGGCCCGGATGGTTGTTGGGACAGTGTATCTGCTCCCATGGTTTATACTCTTTCAGGAGTGCCATCCTTGGCCACCGATGCTCTGGTTCATGGTGGAATGGATGGAGCCGTACTTGGGAAACATCTTTCTGTTGTTAACTGCTCCGAAGTCAATTTAAGCACACTACTAAGGAGCTACTACTTAGGGACTATGGAAGAGTTGGATTATGATTTGAGTAATCATCTGAGAGGTCGCTATCGGAGACAGAATTTTAAAAATATCACAAATTTATCACTGCTTCAAGAGAAAGTAGCAGATGCACTACATATGCATCAACAAAAAGGAGACATCATTGTTGAGAGTCTTATAGAAAATGGAATTAAAGAGTTTATGCTACGTTATGTGGGTAAGTGAAGGTACCTCCAGTTGGTCAAATAAAACTTGTTGTTCAAACGCTGGTGTTAAACCAAAAATCTCCGTGCTTACCTTCAAGAATGTCCTGCCATCATTCCAAGATGTATGTGGGGAGCAGCACCACCCCTGGTTCCTCTCGACCCTCTGTCTCCACCCCTGCCATTTCTATATATTCACCACACAGCGATTCCCAGCAAACCCTGTCTAAGCCTGCAGATGTGTTCCAAAAATATGAAGGCAATGCAACATTTCCACCAAAAGCAGCGGGGCTGGTACGACATCGGTTACAGGTAACATGTGCTCCAGCATGATTCGGTCACAAATATACTTTCTGTCCATAGACCTATAGTTTGCTGCCTACAAAGGTGGGCGCATTGTGGTCTGAAAGCTATTCCAAACGATAGGTGTTCCAAGTGGAGAAAGCAGTCCCAGAATGCATTGCAATTAAGTTACTTCATTTGAAAAAAATGTTTACGCAACTAAATAAACATTTAGACATATTGAGAGCACCCCAGTGTGAAAGCTGTTCCATCCGGTAGGTGTTCTTAATGGAGAAAGCAGTCCCAGAATGAATCGCAATGAAATAACTTATTTTTTAAAAATTATAAAACTAAATAAACATTTCTAAATATTGAGAAATTATGTTTTAACCATAATAATGTATTTTCAAAATCAGAGTATACAAAGAAATCACATACTACATTTAAACTAGTAGGCAGGATACTGTCCATACTGTGTAGTACATATTGCACTTATACTGCATTCTGTGTATTTCACTCTTTTTTTGCATCCAGAAAGCCACATTATTTTACAACCATTAAAACAATATGTTTAATTTAAATTTGCCATGATTGTAATATCTATGTACTATGTTTGTCATATTGACCTATCAGCATCAGTTTTGTTGCCTAACTGCTATTTACAGTACAAATTCTCTCCCATGCCATAGTAAAATTTCAATAGGATGTGCACTTCATCCAAGAACGTTTTGCTTAATGTTTTATAAATACTGTAAATTGACATGCTGCTCTTTTACATACTATTTAAGACCACTATATTGTAGGGTATGTATACTCAGATTTTCTCAGGGGGAACATAAACATAAAATAGCAGCTGATGTAATATTATAATTCAGTCTATAATGGTAATAGCTAAATAAAAAATTGTTTTATTTTATACAACATTTGTGTGCACTAAGTAATATTTTGATCTAATTCTGTGTATATAATGGTTAGCATAGCAACATGCTAATTCCAAACTCCATAGGAATCAATTGTGTCAATCCTCTCCAGTTTTTCAAGTGAGGAGCATTTTTAGCATGAAGACAAAGCTGCTGCTTATGTAGAGCATTTTAAAACAGTCCCTTATGAGATTACATTTAAGTTATGTTCCTGCCATAGAAACCAGAAGCTGTTTCTAGAACAGCTATAATGTTTACATGCATAAAAATGTCAAATGTTAAAAAGTTTAACTGACCTACTTTGTGGTTTTTCTGCAAACTGATCAGAGCATAGGCCCATGCAACCATATTTTTCCAAATTTGTATTTTTTCTTTGAGTAGATTGCATGCAAAAGATCACAGTCTGTATCATTTGTAAATTATTCTGAATGTCTCTCAAAGCTTTGTTGTTGGGTCTGATGGCTACATCTACGAAGGACGAGGTTGGATGTCAGTAGGGGCTCATACTAAAGGACGCAATACTGTTGGGTATGGTGTTGCTTTCATCGGGGACTACACTGCTCATTTACCTGCCCAACATGACATGGAGCTAGTGCACCATCATCTGGTCAATTGCGGAGTGAGCAAAGGATTTCTGAAGGAGAATTTTACCATTCTGGGTCATAGACAAGTGGTAGCAGGCACAAAATGTCCAGGGGAGTCTCTGTATTCTGAGATAACAACCTGGGAACACTACAAAGTATGTAGGATGCTAAACTTAGAAATGTGAACGTTTAATCCTGTCATCCAAAACAACACATTTATCTGTGACTGTAACATGTTGTTCACAGGAAACGGATCCTTTTAAGTAACAACGAGGACATCTACTGTCACTGACATGACATGACTGAAGCCACAACAATGAAACCCACTAATTAGTATGAAAAGTATTCTTAATTTTAAATACACATTCAGTTTTAAATATAATTTAGATGTTAGAAGGTTGGCATTTAAATGTTATTAGCATAAAAAGGCCATTAGCATTACTCAGTACATTGGTTGGAAGTCTGTATGAAACCTTGAAATGTTACTGTACCGAATGTAAGTGAGAATTACGTGTGAAAAAATAAACAAGGTGATCTCTAATCCTACATGTTGAGTTTTGTGTGTGACAGTTTGAAGGAAAAATTACTTTAGTCTTTACCACGACAGGAAGTGGTTTTCACAGAAGGCCCCAGAGTGAGACAGGAAGTGCTGCTGTTTTGACAGGAAATTTAACCGTCACTGAACAAAACAAGCAGTTATTTAGGTTAAACTGTCAACTCTGATCATATTTAAAAAAAAACAACAACAAAAATCTAATCTTCATCATGTTATGCTACAATGATCATAAGAATTTTTCCAGTCACAACCATACCAGTTCATTCAAACTCAAATGTAATGTTTGAGAACAAAACATGACCAAATTAAATATCATGCTCTCTAGATTTACCATAAATAGGAATAAGGTAAAGAACATAGCACTATCATTTTGCTCTAGTTGGGGCAGTCTCAGTCTTCCATCAACCTGTAAACCTAACCTGATTTCCCCACCCTCAAACTGACTGGCTTCCTGAATACTGGTCGATAAGTACGCACAGAAAAAAAGCCTCATACCTACAAGCGCCGAGGACCACAAAGGTTGCATCATTTGAAACGAGCCAATAGGTGAAGTGAGCAGAGGATGAGATCCGAAGCACTCGAAATTGAAAATACAAGACATTTAAAGATCTCTAGAACTAGTAAGTTCTGAGGAATCCATACTCTTTGAGATACTGCAAGAAAATACAAACTTTGTATTGCATCGAAACATCCTGCACCCAGAAAACGTGCTAATTTGGGTCACGGAGTAGGAATCAAGATGGGTACAAACAAAGATCCGAGTGCTGAGCAATCAGCACCACAGATTGAGGAAGACATGGATCTGTCTCCTGAGCAGAACAGTCCGGTTGACCAAGACCCACAGCAACCAGAGGATGGCAAGCTACTCAACACATACAAGTGGCACACAGGGGCCAAGCCTGAGACGGCGGCACAGGGGACTATTGAGAGGCTTGAGAAAGGGGCTTCAAACAAATGGAATAAAATGCAGAATTGGCGCAAAGCTCTGAGTGAAGATGCGGGTGAAAAATGCTCGACTGCACCTCGAGGGAGCGAAAGCCCATCCAAACCGGACAAGCCAGTAACTTCAAGAAAAAACCCTTTCCGCAGAGCTCTTTCAGAGCCACCAGGGTCCCTTCTATCTTCGGTCCTGTCCTCCTCTTCTGCATCTGGGTCCTCCAGCACACAGGCATCTGGGTCCACTGTCCAGGACACAACGCAGAGGGGTAAAATAAGGAAGTACCTGCAAACGGTTTCACAGAAATTCAAGAGACAACGTCTGCAGAGTGCTGCCATTGCAGAGCATGGTAAGCGCTTTATATTCAATGCTAAATGTTAGACAAAACTCAAGTTGAAATCATTATGAGGAACCCTCATAATGATTTCAACTTGTTGTCTTGTTTAACATTTAGAAAGATCTCTACTGTTGGAGAGTGTAGACTTGCTTTCTAACCTTATAAAGATTGTACATGCACATGCCACTAAATGGCGCTAAAGAATGAGGGTACAACAACAGGATGTACGGCATTGAACAATAAACAAAGTAAAGAATCCACAGAAATCTTTTTTTTTCTTTTGTACCCAAATGACCTAAACATGTAATTGGATGTTGATAGGACTGATAGGACTGCTAACTAATTAAGCTCTAAATTAATTCTTGCATGAAGTATATTTTGTCTTTGAAGCTTCTAAGCTATTTAAATTAAACCTGTGCATATACACTCTTTTAAATTTTATGAAAATGCAAAGAAAAGTGTGATCCTGAGACCCTGGTCCAAGAGCCTGTTCGCTTCTCCTGGGCCCCTCAACAAGACGTTCCTGTTTGGGACATTAGTAACTGCTTTCTTCAAGATGGACAGATCCTTATCCCACGTGAGGAGGAGGTAATGAACAACATGCACATTCAACAATGCCAACAGATGTGACATTATACTTATAGCAGAGTAAGGTATTAGATGTATGCCTTTAAATTGACTTTGAAGCATCAGTGCATTTAGTTTGGAAATGCTATTTGATTTTATGCTTATGCTGCCAATATATCATTATGTTTTGAATTCATTTTAGCCTTTGATGAGGGTACGGAACCGGGCCAGCAGTTGTCTCTCCAGCCTCAGTCTCCAGAACATCAGTGGAAGTAACACTGGTCAGTATCACAGAGTTGCATTTACATAGAAATCAAAAATGTGTAACCAAGTAATATCTGCAAAAAAATGACACGAGAGCTTTGCTCAGAACTTTCGGTAGCACTTTATTTTACAGTCCTGTTCTTCATGCGCATACTATGTACTTATTATAGTAATTACAATAACTATGTAATAACTAGGTACTAACCCTGAACCTAACCCTACCCCATTGTAGTTACCTTGTATTAACAGAACTTTCTTAGATAAATACACTGTAAGTACACTATAAGTACATGTAAGTACACGTACTGTAAAATAAAGTGCAACCGAACTTTCTGATCCACTTTTATTGTTGACTAACTGGCCTCATAAGCAGTGTTGGGGAGTAACTAGTTACATGTAACGGCGTTACGTAATTTAATTACAAAATTAATGTAACTGTAATTAGTTACAGTTACTAAGAAAAAATTAGTAATTAAATTACAGTTACTTATGAATTTTTAACGATTACAAAGGGGATTACATATGAATATTTACACACATCCACATACAGATTTAACTGATTTCTTTCCCAAATTGCACTGACTATTCTAAGACATACGCCCTAATAATTTCCGGGATGCGGAAACACAGTCTGGTTCGTAGAATCCAGTCATAAAAACGGAATGCCTAACGCGGACGGAATATGCCACATTTTGGATGACTAAATCAAAAGTAGGTCAGTACACTTGAATCAAAACATGACATGGACTGGTGTCTGTGAATATCAAGCCCCCAAAATGCAATATATGACTCCTGCACGTTCTGCGTGTCAGTTGAAATCACGCGCGGACTGGACTCAGGGAGAACCGGGACAATTCCCGGTGGCCTGCCAGCTTCCTCAGTCTTCCTCAACTTGTCCCAATATTTTAATATCATTATAGTATAATTGCCTGCCGAATGTACTAAAGCGATCATTTGCGAATCCGCCATTTGATAATTAAATCTCTAATAAATCTGTTAGTCGTGACTCGCGCGCTCTCCGCGCCTCCGCCAAACGGTTTGGATCAGACTCCAAGTAATCAATGCGAAAGAGAGTTAAAAGAGTGGACTGTGGAAGCGCACAGCTGGAGCAGAGAAGCAGAACTACTGTTCAGGGTTTCAGGTCAGTTTAATCTGTAAAGATGCTTTTTTTTTTTTTTTTTTTTTTTTTTTTTTTTTTTTATCAAGCAGCAGCCCGTTGTTCATCAGTCATCACTCAAAATATATAAAGGACATCATTATTATCTGTTGTAATGTTACAGTAGTAATTTAGTAATTTAAATGGTTACTATTGTTTAACTGTGGTAACCAAAAATTTAAAATTATTTTACAAATTTATTTATTTAAAAATAAATACGAATCCATTTGCAAAACAAAAAACCATACAACGTTATTGTACTTTTATATAGGCTAATAAAAGCATGGTAAATTTTTGTGAGGGAAAAACATAACTCGTGTACAGTATTAGGATTTTTCTATAAATATATTGTAGTATTGTAGAGTATTGTATTGTAAAGTACAGTTTTGTTCAATCTTGAGTATTAAGATGGATAACGGGGCAAAATAATGAGACTGAAGAGAAAAATGGAAGTGAAGGTGCAGTTCAGGAGAACTTTTAATTATTTGACATGTCCCCATATTAAAGATTTAAACCTTTTTTATGTCAGGTCCATACAAAAAATAGTATTGTCCATGAATTTGTTTGTATGAGTTTGAATTTTCCATTCTGATTTTTTTTTTTTCCCAGTCTGCCCCTCCTGTAAATTAATGGCAAAGACATGCAGTTTCATTTACTACACATAGGCCTACGGAAGCTCGCAGTGTTTTCAACCTCTGCCGTCTCAATATATGAGTACACGAGCACATACACATAATATCTAGAAATGCTCTGTCACTTCATGCATTTTACTTACATATCATATATAAAGAGACAGCAGTTTAAAAAAAAAAAAAACACCAATGTTTCAGGAGTTTATTAAACAGCATATGACACATGCTTATTAGATAACTGTATTTGAGTTGATATATATGCTTTTTTTTTATTATAATCTTCACAGATTTAGAAAAGTAATCAAAAAGTACTCAAAAGTAATTAGTTACATTACTTTCATAAAGTAATTGAAAAAGTTACACTACTATTACATTTTAAACAGGGTAACTTGTAATCTGTAACCTATTACATTTCCAAAGTAACCTTCCCAACACTGCTCATAAGAACAAATATGAAAATGTTCTTGTGAAGATCACTAGGGGGATTGCAGTACACTTGAATGAAGTGACTCGCTGAGCTCGCTGTGTCCTGACTATTTAAAAACCGGAGATGACTTCAGGAGATGAGAGATACCATCTGTCTCTATCTAGCCAATGACAAACTGTCATTAACTAAAGTGAAGCTAGATAAATACTCACAGAGGAAATGGTTGACGTGGTTATGTGTGCGTGTGCTTGTAAAATTGCTTCCTTTGAGTGTCTGAAGATACCATCATAACTGGGTGTTCCATACTAGAGGACGACTGAAGGGGTGTGCTGTCTTATTCACTCAAAACAAGAATGTGGCACCCTTATGTTAAAAGTAAAAAAACTTAGAAAAGGGCATTTGTGATTTGTGATTTGTGAGAAAAATATCCTGAGCTACTCCAAAACATGGGTTTCAGGCGTTGGATTGTATGTGGAGGGGCACTAGGTAAGCAAAAACTTTGCCTACTTCGATAATTCAGTCAAATAACTTTGCTGGAGAGTTTAATGTATGTTAAATTTAATCAGCATTAAAATAAGTCTAAGGAGATGGCAGAATCCAGTTAACTGAGTTTACATTGATCTTAACTTTCAGCTAATTCAGTTGTTTAGCAAAGCACAAAGATATATTACAAGTAGTGCTTTCAAATACGATGTCATTTGCTGGCGCTTATCTGTTGGCTGAGTTGCTTACCAATTTCTGTGCTTCCATATTTATACATTTATATATATATATAAAATCACTTTTTGATTTGGTAATTTAAAGATCATATAAGATATCATCCTTCTGAAGTTTGTAAGTTTGTACATTGGGATGGAAAGTTTGAGGTCAATTTACTCCACACAGACAAATGCCATCAGTGGTTTACAACTGTTGGCAACAATGTTTTGTTTTTCCCAGAGGGAACGTGTTCAGTTTGTCAGTGTCTATTCGGGCAGTGTAAACATGACAGTATTTTTATTTTTTCATATATAAAATTATAAATCCAATGGCCAAATTGTTTATTGGTGTTTGTCTGAGCTTTGTGGATTAACCTTTAGAAGCATATTAGGTCAAGTTTTCTAAAAGTCTTGTATTCTCTTGGCTTCAGAGATGGCATACAATGTAAAGACTCCTAAAATAAGCGTGTTGACCTTACCATTATGGACAATGGACCAGTGTTGAAGGCATCCTACTGTTTTTTCCCAATGTCTGGGATATGTGGGATTCAGCAACTACAAATACTATACGTGGGAAATATGTTGAAATAAGTTTAATCAAACCATAACTTTTTTTTTATGTTTTGCGCTTTTAATAACAGGACATGCATCACAATTGGCCTTGGGAGTTTTGCAATAAATGCTAGCTTAATTTCTATTTGCAGTGGTTGCTGATACATTTGAAGACAATGCCATTTTTAATGTTGCACTTTTGCATTCTTTGCAAGTTAGTGGCTTCATATACTTTGAAAATTCATGGCAAAGTGCAAAGTGTCAGACTTCATCAGAAGCAAAACGTTAACAGGCTGCCAAGCAAATATGACTCATTTTTACAGCTGCTGCTTTTGTAATCTTGATTTATTTAAGCACCCCTAAGTCTGACCCCTATAATCATGAAAGTCCAAAAATTGGGACCACATGCTTTGCATAGTACTGCTTGTCTGCTCTCCAGCTTTCATAAAGGCACACGGATGGGATGATCAAGTAAAAGCTCATTTTTGACATACAAAATTAAATAAGCCCCTAGATTTTGGTTCTGTTCTGTATAGACAGAATTCAACTGCAGTAATGCAGTTACATTTTCTGTTAAACTGGAAAATTATTGATTTTATGCACATAGAAGGAAGGAAATGACTATGCTTCCTGCCTTGGTTTCAGAATCTGCGATTGCATTGAGATTATTTGTTTTTCTGCTGTATTTTATCCCACCAGAATGAAATAAACAGAAAGATATATATGCACACATAGATTTGATCATTTAAGCTCTAATAATCAATTATTGCAGTATGTAACATGTTTCAAAAAAGAAAGGGATTACTACAGACAAAACAGGAATACTGTGTCATCAAAGTGATCATCTAATATAGAAACTGTTCTCATTCTCTCCTTAGAGCTAAATCCAGATCCTGTGGTCCCCCAGAGTGGTACCAAAATAAAAGGGCAAGATGGTGGTGTCAAAGTAAGTATAAATTAGTATTTCTAAGAAACTGTTCCTGAACAAAATGCATGTAAAAAATATCTGTATTTTCCCATGACAATTCTTTTCTCTCGTTCTCATGATAGAATTTAATCAAGCGACGCTTGCAGGGTGATGATAAACGAAAAAGCAGCACACAGCTCAATACTGCAGGACTAAGTGTTGCTGCAAGGTGGAGGAGCATTTTTATAATATAGAAAAAGACTGATCTGACTCTGTAGTACCGATTAATGTCAATTGGAACAATCTTATCATCTGATGGTTTTATATGATATGCCATTTACTAATCTTTCACACTTTCTATCAAGGTTTGGTTCAAGAGAATCTTTATCCATTCCAGTCAGTGCGGCCAAAAGCCTGGATCTTAGCACAGACCAGACTACTGTCATCAGGCCAGTCCACAGCTCAATTCTAGGGGAGAAGTACTGTTTTCAGGTAGACCTTACTGTTGCATATTAAAGTACAAACTATGTTTACATTTTCAGATTTTCATGTCAATCCATAATCCAAACCAATCTTTTATTTTCTGTCCATTTCATTATCTGACTCATAAAAGGTCATCAACTCAGAGAATAACCACTGCTTTGGCTGCAGTTCAGCTGCAGAAAGAGACCGCTGGATTGAAGACTTGCGTCGTGCCGCTCATCCAAATAAGGTGCTGAATATTCCTCAACTTAAGGTCGACCAAAATATTTAACTGTGAACTTGTTACAAATAATGATAATGTTTTATAATATCTACCTTCAGGACAACTGTGAGCGCACTGAGTACTCACTGAGCCTTTGGGTTAATGAAGCAAAAGACCTTCCCCCAAAGAAGCGATATTATTGTGAGGTCCACCTTGATGGTACCTTGTTTGCTCGTACCAGTAGCCGGGCCGTGGGGAAGTCCGTCCAACGCTCCAGCCAAGCAGTTGATGGAGGATCTGGAGCAGCTGGCACAGGCCATGGTGGTGGTGGTTCAGGAGGTTGCCAGCTATTCTGGGGTGAATTTTTTGAACTTGACAATTTGCCCCCTGTCAGCCAGATCACCCTGCACCTCTTTAGAGACGAAGACCCTAAAAAGAAGCGCCACTCCAAGGATGACTCTACTCTGCATCCTTTTGGAAGTGTGGCTCTGAATCTGGCAGAAATAAAAGGACGGGCCTATCAGGAGAAGTGGTATCCCATCGTTCCCTACAAGCCCCCAGGGACAAGTTCAGCAAAGGACCAAGTTGGTCCACAAGCTTCACTTCGAGTCAAGTCCAAATTCAAGATCCTGAAAATTCTGCCTATTGAGAGGTACAAGGAATTTGCAGAGTATATCACAGTGAATTATGTGGACATGTGCAGCAGCCTGGAACCCCTTCTCAATGTACGAGAGAAAGAAGAACTTGCAGGAGCACTTGTTCATGTTCTCCAGAGCATTGGGAAAGCTAAGGTGAGTGGCAACAGCAGTAAATGTTGGAAAAGTAATAAGCTCTTCGGATTTCTGAATGGTTTTTGGTTGTGCAGGAGTTCTTGATTGATCTGGGTAGTGCAGAAGTTCAGCGCTTGGGAGAAAATGAGGCTTTGATTTTCAGAGAGAATACACTGGCCACAAAGGCTATTGACGAATATATGAAATTGGTGGGCCAGAAGTATCTCATTGACACACTTGGTAAGGAATATTCTACTCCATCCCTTGTTCTAAAACTGCATGTGTCATCTTATTTACGTCTTACCTCCTGTTTAACCCTCTTTATCCACAGGTGACTTCATAGCCAGACTGTATAATGGAGGAGAGAACTGTGAAGTAGACCCGCAGAAATGCTCTGCCTCTGATCTACCAATCAACCAGAGACATCTGAAGGAGACATGTGCAGATGTTGTAAAGAGAATAACTGACATGCAAGAGTAAGATAAACCTAAGTATATTTGAAAATAGAGAACACAGCTAAGATGACCGAATTGTTGTGATATACTATATTATAGTAACTAAATATACTATGTCCACTTAACTCCTAATGGGTGTCCTTAGTTTTCCAATGGAAAATTATTTTTAAATGATTAATTCTTTCCTTTCTATGAACAGCTCATTCCCTGCGGAGCTGAATGAGATTTTTTCCAGCTGGGTATCAGATTGTGAGGACAGGGGTCAAACAGACATCGGACACCGTCTCATATCATCATCTCTGTTTCTTCGATTCCTATGCCCAGCGATCCTCAGTCCATCACTCTTTGGACTTACCCAATCCTATCCAGAGCCAAACACCCTTCGTACTCTCACTCTGACAGCCAAGGTCATTCAAAACCTTGCAAACTTCACCTTGTAAGTCCGGTCTAAAGTCCCTCATTTTCAGTTACCATTCCATCAAAAATGTTTGTGTATTGATTATAAATCCCAATGGAATTAGGGTTTTCTAAGGTTTGCAACAATCTATTTTATCTCAATATCCACCAGGTTTGGCGAAAAAGAAGAGTACATGTTTTTTATGAATGAGTTTCTAGAACAACACTGGGAGCCTATGAGAGGATTCTTACAGAAAGTATCTGATCCAGACAGTGAAATTGCCATGGCTCGATTTGATGGCTATGTAGACCTGCCCCTTCGTCTAGCAGTCCTTCACAATCTCCTGGTCGATATTATCTCTGTAATGAAACAGGTAACATAAAACTTCAGGGCTCATCTGAGCACTGTGAGATTCTCATTAATTAAACAGTGTGCTCATGGGCAAAATTACATCTTTTTTTGTAGGACCAAATAGACAACCTACATCCCTTGCCTTCAATCCTAAACCAGATCACAGAGTTCCTTGGCCAGGAAGCTCAACGCATCCCTGTTAGCAGGTAAGGTTTTATAAACAAAATTCCCCAAGGGGGCTACAAGAGAAGCTGTACCAAGCTTTAAAATCAATGTTTGTTCAAAGTACTTTCTTCTAACCTGTGTCTCTATTCTTGTGGAAACAGCATTCATGGAACACCAAAGCCTACATATTTACCTCCAAAGGATCTCCCCAAGTACAGTCCATTACAAAACTCCATGCAGCAGCTTCCCACAGACTCAAAATTCAACCAAGGCAAAGAACGTCAGCGGAAGCAGGTGCAGCGGGCTTTTAGTGTCCCCAACAGACCATCACGGCATCAACGGCAACCAGTAAAGAGGCAGGCAAGCAAAGAAGAGCTACCAACGCAGTGCCAGGACTACAATCAAGAAAAGGATCCCTGTTTGGAAATTTCATCACCTAGTAATGTGAGTAACTAAGACTGGTTCAAATTTACTAGATATTTTGCCAATGATGTGCTTTTAAATACTTATTTCCTGTTTGTCATAGGCCATTAAACCCAAACCCTCAGCAGCAAAAGTACACTGGATCAAACAAAACAACAGCAACGAGCCCTATCAAAAAATAGGGCAAGAGCAAGAGGAGACAAGCATATTAGACAGGGTGGGTCTATTTTACAAATGCTAAATGCATCTGATTTCAGAACCATCGAGTGTAACATAAAGCAAAATAATATGTTTTGAATAAAACCTACAATGAAAAAGTCAGTGTTTAATCAGACTGATGTAAGTAAAAATATTTTACCACTACTTTGATGTTTTGTCAGAATTAACTTGTGTAATAAAGGATGGAAATGGTGTAATAAAAGGCCACATTATGTTGACAAAGTTTGGGTGTCTCATAGCATGCGCAAGAGTTGGGAGAGCTGCGTTTGGGCGTGGAGCAAGTTACCGAGCGTGAGCTGGAGATGGCCAAGCGGTTAGAAGACTTCATAGTAATGACCCAAGATCAGAATACACAGCTACAGGCAGAGGTTCAGGAACTTCGGAATCTGTTAGCCATCCGTGAAGAACAGCTAGCAAGCGCAACTTTCAGGTAAACAAAAAGTCAATTTTTTTTAATTTATTTAAAAGAAGTCAAAATGTGTTTATTTGTAAAGTCTCTTTCTCCTTCCTGTTTGTGCAGACTGGGCGTCATCGAAGAAGAGAGAGAGGAAGACGAAAGAAAGCTTAATGTTGCTGTAGCTGCAGTAGAACGCATGAATGTTTTGGTAAGTTATATGGTTTTCACTTTAGTCTATTTTTTTAGACATGCATCATTAATTCAGGCTTGTACATACAATATGGCTAAGTTAACACTTTCACTGTGTGTCCGATAACAGGAGGAGCAGTTTGCTGGATTGTTGAAAGATGTGCACCAACTCTATGCAGTTAATGCTGATGGCATGAGAAAGACTTACATCAATACCTGATGCAAAACATGAAGTAAACTGGTGTGGTGTGTTACATAGTGCCCTCTTGCATTGCTATTAGCTTTTGTTAGATTTATTTAGTTCATTGACAATACTGTGCTTCTAGTTACCTACCTGTCACAATTAAAACCAAATCCATTATCAATGCAACAATATACTGTAATAAAAAAAATAAAAAAAATGACAAAACTAAAAATGAATGGCCCTGCATAAGACTTTTTTCTCACCAACTGTTTTGTAGACTTTCACAAATAAATGTGCATTAATCAAACCAAGCTGAATCATCTATGTATTTCTTTTAACTGTAATAATTGTAAATCTGACTGCAGCTAGGCCAACTCAAAACACCAGATAACCTAAAAATAAAGTAGCAGAGTCAATGAAAAATGTGTGTCAAGGATAAAGAAAAGGACATATGTATTTGAAAGTGCATGCACAAAGTACTTTACAATGTAATCTTTGTATTTATTTTGGTTTCTTACATTATGTTTGTAACTTTTATACCAGGCATTTTCAACAAAAAATAATTTTGATGACTCTAAAAATATAATATGGTCTTACTATCACTAACCTATTCCTTAATAATACATATATGTAAGTATTTACAAAATCATTGTTTTAAAAAAAAAAAGTTGTCAATATATTTTTCAGGATGAAGAGCTTTTTTTTGTATCATGAAATTATCAAAATATAAGAGCAAAGCACCACAGTTTCACTCATGTGCAAGCATGTGATGCTTTATGACTACAACTACAATAATGCTACAACTACAAGTATGATGCTTTAATGACTGGAACAAAGAAATGCACAAAGTCACAAACTGTATGTGTAAACACATATTTTTCAATGGTTGTTTTACTATTCTGCAATATAAATCACACTGAATGTATTCATTTTTCCGGTTTGTAATCCAGTTCTCATTTACTACATCCCTACCTTGATATATATATATATATATATATATATATATATATATATATATATATATATATATATATATATATATATATAAACTGAATTAAATTCAATATATGATATCATTGCATCATTCTCAGTATTTGCTAAGAAATACCATCAAAAAAGGTAAATCATTGCAAAAGGCAAAGACATTAAATTATTGTAGCAGTATCGGCACAAAAAGTGTCTCAAACAGTGCTCAATATACTGTTTAAAAATATATAAAAATCACTACAATTGAGTTTTTTGTATATTACATATATGACAAATTCTAAACTAAAAAAGTACAAGAAAATCTTGCTTACCAAATACGGTACTGTGGAGGGGCTCCCCTGCAGTTTATCTGTACCTTCAAAGACACTTTTTTCTCGTTCTGTGAGATTTTATCTTTACATTTAACATGAGGATGTTAAATAAATCTCCAGTTTAAAAGTAAAGTTAAATCTCGACAGCTAATCTGTATGCAAAACCGCACAGTCTAGTTCTAACTAAAGCCACGCCCCTGTGATTCGCCCTCGTGTGGCGTTTTCTAAATCAGCTATCGATTGAGTTTGACTGGATATTGCCACTCCACTGTGCTGTTTTGATTAAGGTGCCTTCATTTCCTCCTGTAAGAGAAACCTCGCCACTTAAAGGTAATTTTGAGCATTATTTTCTTTAACACTTTGTTTTCAATGTAGTTAGCTACATGTAGCCGAACAGTCCGAAGGTTATATGCCTTTGCAGACTACCTAACCTGTTTAATCGACTTGCAATGCGCGATAAATAATTAGCTCGTGCTAGCTGCATGTGTGCGCGTCCATTGTGTTATACATTGCTGGAACGAGATGGGAAGTTGTTCTTGGTTTGTCATCACAGCACAACATTAACAAGTCCAGTAGGGACACTCGTTAAAATAAACGATTATTCACAAATTCAGCCAGGTAATGTTACAGAGAGATAGAAATGTTTAACGAGAGAAGGAAACGAATTGCTTGTCAGTGTTGCAGTAAGATGTAAACATTACCTTAACATCCCCTTTCTTTTTATTCGTTTGTTTATTTATTTATTTATTTATTTTTATTACAGTGATGGCTATACTCTTAATAAAAATGTTACTTATGTAATACTATTTATCTTTTTATCAGTTTTTGAGTCTTATGTTTTTCAGACATCATATTGCATTAGATGAAATTTGTCTTAATTTATCATCTGTTTTTCTAGGTACCAGGAGGATATTCCAGCGATGGAGAAGACAGCATCAGACACGGCAAAGAAGACGAGCTCTGTCAATATTTCCAAAGAGTGTCTGAAGACAGACTTAGATAAAGACATGGATGACTCTGATTGTAAGTACACCAAAGGCAGATGATAAACTCTGCTTTCTGTCTGATTTCATTGTGTTCCCAACAACCTGTAAATCGGTGTAGTATGTGATCAGATCATTGCCATTTAGTGTATGATGCCATTTCTGTAACCATTTGCAAAGTCGACAAGTGTGTAAAGCCTAATGTTGTGTAATCTATTTGTGTAATGCCTAATGTTGTAAAATGTGGGGAAGTCGTGGCCTAATGGTTAGAGGGTTGGACTCCCAATCGAAGGGTTGTGAGTTCTAGTCTTGGGCCGGACGGAATTGTGGGTGGGGGAGTGCATGAGCAGTTCTCTCTCCACCTTCAATACCACGACTTAGGTGCCCTTGAGCAAGGCATCGAACCCCCAACTGCTCCCCGGGCGCCGCAGCATAAATGGCTGCCCACTGCTCCGGGTGTGTGCTCACAGTGTGTGTGTGTGTTCACTGATCTGTGTGTGTGCATTTCGGATGGGTTAAATGCAGAGCACAAATTCTGAGTATGGGTCACCATGCTTGGCTGAATGTCACTTCACTTTATTCACTTTTTTTAAAATTTGTTTGAAAGTTGTGTATTCCAGCCTCAATTTAATAAACAGTTCAGTTGAAAACTTTTTCTTTCCTTATTTTACCTAAAAGTCTGTATTTAACGTGAAGTCTTTCTAAAATCATGAGGAACAGACCTTTTATCATTGGGCGAATTATTCCTTTAAAAACACTGACACTTGTTTTGTTTTTAATTTTTTTTTTCAGTTATGATTTCTTTGTTACAGTCTAGAAAACAAAATGCATTCCCTTTAGGAAAAAAACGAGCATCATCACATCATGCATTTTCTCTCACATTCTTACAGCACTCGTCCATAGTTGTGAGTTTTGTGGGACCAGTTTTGAATCCCGACGGGGTCTCTCCAGTCATGCCCGGTATCATCTCAGGCAGCTGGGAGTGGCTGTGTCCGAAAGCAGTGGAGCTCCGATAGACCTTCTGTACCAGCTAATGAAAGAAAGAGGTGGAACTCTACCCAAGCTCGAAAAACAGGTCAGCCCTGTTAAAAAATACAAAACAAAGTCCCCCAACCTCAAAAAAGATGCTGGGCCCAAACTGAAGATTAAAATATCCAACCTTGTAAAGAAAAAATATGCCCTTTCCTCGTCTTCCCCTATTGCTGTAAAAGGATCATCAGCATCGGGTCGCTCTTCTTCGCCTTTTGCTGTAGGGAAACCTCATAAAGCATCTTCAAAGAAGATTGTAGTGTCCACTCCATCTTTAGCCTCATCTCTTGATAAAGATGTGGAATACAGGCTCAGTGAATGCAGTCCTTCTACCTCCCTCTCACTGGCCTCAGCCAAACCCCTCTGGGCCCCTCAGGAAACAGACGCCCCTCTCAATTTAGGTAAGTAACTATCAAAAATGTTTCGGTATGTGCTTGGACTGGCACATTTTTAGTACTCTATAAAGCAAGCTAGTTAAAATGATGAAGCAATCCTTGCTTGTAACATTCCAATTAACTACAAAATGTGTTTTGTGCTTTTGTTACCAGAATCGATGATTAATTCCTCAGTGAGGCATGATGTCCATGTATGTGAGTTATGTGGAGCATGGTACGAGACCCGTAAAGGTCTCTCCAGCCACGCACGGGCTCACCTGCG
The DNA here is from genome assembly GCF_003368295.1 of Carassius auratus. Taxonomy (NCBI): domain Eukaryota; kingdom Metazoa; phylum Chordata; class Actinopteri; order Cypriniformes; family Cyprinidae; genus Carassius; species Carassius auratus. Next base: position 5,284,093 of record NC_039248.1, on the reverse strand, counting down.
GCAGTTTGGTGTGAATTTGGACTCTAAAGGTGCTCCCATAGACATGCTCCATAAATACATACAGAGTGTGGACTTTAAGGAAAAGGCCAGTGCCGGGCAGCTGGAAGGGTCGGACTTTGAGGTTTACTCGTCACCTTCCTCCACTCCTTCCATTAGCAAAAATCCCCCTCTTGCTCCTCTGTCGTTTAAAGGACTGACATCCATTCGTCGAACACATCCTCCAATCAAAAAGAAGAAGACTTCTCAGGACATTTCAGGAAACTTGCCATTCAGTGACGAAGTAGAATTTAAATCCCCTCCTTCAGCTAAAAAACAGAAGATTTCACTTGAGTTTTCAGGGAATGTGCCACTCAGTGGCCAAGAAGAATTGAAAGCACCTACCTCAAAGAAAAAGAAAAAGGTTTCTCCAGATGTTTCAGGAGTCTCGCCCCTCAGTGGTAATGGAGAATTGGTATCACCTCCCCCAAATAAAAAGCTGAAGATTTCTACCGATGTTTCAGAGGAATTGCCTTTCAACGAGGAAAGCGAATTTAAATCACCTCCCTCAGTTAAGAAGCAAAAGATTTCTCTAGATGTTTCAGCAAGTTTGCCAATTGGCAAAAAAGCTGAATTTAGATCACTCTCTCGAGGTGAACATTTTAATTTATTTCTTTTTTTATTCTTTTTTTTAAGAATGTTTAAAGACACTGTTGATATTCCGGCCTGGAAAACTTAATAAAAAATAATGAAATTTCTTTTTTCTTATAGCCTAATATTTTTCTATAGACTAGAAGTTTTCAAATTGACAAAAATCTCTTTTTTAATGAGATCTTAATTTATCTATTTTTTTATTCTTTCCTGCCAAGAACAACTAGAAAGTCATGGAAATATGTTCGTCAAAAAATTAAGGAACCTGATTATGAAATTGTTTATACAATATTGTTCTAATTATTTTTATTTTTTTCGGGCAATAACAATATACATGTACTCTGGCTTCCAGAAGTTTGAGGCCGGGAAGGAATTATTCCTTTGAGTAAGAAATTACTCATTAACTTTTTTTTTTTTTCTTTTTTTTATACAGTGCATGATATGCATGTTTTTGAAGGGTCGTGGTAATTTAAGCTTTGCCATCAGAAATAAATGACTGTCTAACATTTTTTTTAAACAGAACAGTTGTTTTATACTATATTAATATTTTACAATAATATTGTTTTCACTGTATTTGTGATCAAATAAATGCAAAAGGAATGCATTATAAAAAAGTACCAATCCAAAACTTTTGAACAGTAGTGTATCTAATATTCAGTTAACTTAAAACTTCTTCACAGGGGGAATTAAGGCAGGATTTTGCATCCAAAATCTAACAAACTTTGGTTGTTGGTCAGTTTTATAATTATCAAATATACCAGAAGATACAGTTCTGTCACAAAAAAAACAAAAAAACTGTCCTGACATGCTTGCTTCTTTCTTACACCAAAGGCGAGTCATCTAAAGATGTCAACTGTGAATTCTGTCATGAGAAGTTTAAGAAGAGTCAGAGCCTGGCCAGTCATGCCCGCTATCACCTGCGTCAGCTGGGCATCACTGAGTGGTCCGTCAAGGGGTCTCCCATGGCCACGCTGCGAGAGGTCATGGCCCAAAGTGGTAGTTCTGCAGGATCTCTCAGTCCCATGGGGCCGCCCTCACTGACCCCACCTGTATCCCCCTCTGTACCCACTGCTGTAGCCCCTCTCCTCCCGTCCCCTAAACCCGTTACCCAGCATTCCTCACCTCCTCTAGCTCCTCACAAAGTTCCAAAGGCCAAGAAAGGCTCCAGGACTGTGATCCCGAAACCAAAGGATGAGCCTGTGGAAGTTGATATCTCTGTCATAGAGTCTCCTAAGCCACAAAGCACTCCCACCAGCCCTTTAACACCTCAGTCTGATTCCAACACAGTTAAATCACCTGTCATCGGTGCGTAAAAAATGAGTCACTTCTGTTATGCTTGTTTTCCTACACATTCCTGTAATTAATTCAGCCGACACGGTTAACATGCAGATTATACATTTGAGTTTCACTGGATTTTTGCCTTAGGAATGCTATTAATTTATTAGTAAAGATCTAAACTAAATGTAAGAAATTAAGATGTGAAAACCTACATTAATTACATAATTGTACTATATGCATATTAATTCTTATTGGTCATATTTCTTACATTTATTTACCTGGCTACTTTTGGTTTCACTTTCTTGCATCTATTTAACGATTAATAGATTATTGTGACCCTCGATGTGTGAGATGCAACATTGTAGCATAGATAGATTGCAAGAAAGCAAAATTTTCCATTGTGTGACAACCTTTATTGGCATTTGACAATACATAAATATGGTCACTACATAAAATGTGACATCTGCTTAAAAAAAAAAAAAAAACCCTCATTTATTACAAATATCCAAACATCGTTAAATCGAAATACATTTACTTGAAATACAAAATGAAGATATTAAGTCTTGTTTAGTTTTTTCTGAGAAACTAAATAAAATTAAGTGAATTTATGATTGAAACCAGAACAACTATCTGTCAGAGGGGTTGGAAAACCAGTTTTCTCTTTGATATCAGATATCTGTTGGCAGAGGATACCTGTTTTCCCTTTGATATAAGTCTGCCAGTAGATACCTTGCATGCCAGAGACCTTGTATCCTAAGTATTTTTTTCTTTTTCTTTTCTAAACGTAATGTAGGTCTATTAGAAGTTCAATTTTTTCACTTTAAACCTGCATAAGCCCTGTAACTCTCAGAAGCAAGTCTAATGCTTTATTTTGTTCAGTTTATGATGATTTCTGTATGCTTTCCACAGCACCTAAGCCTGAGAAGCAGGAGCCCAAACCGTTTGTATGCTGTGACTACTGCGGCGAGATGTTTGATACTCGTAAAGCCCTATCCTGTCATGCACGTGGTCATTTACGACAGCTGGGGGCAAGGTGGTCCCTGAAAGTCCCACCCATAGAGGCCCTGTATGAGCTCATGAAGCGGGCGGGCACTGAACGGGCATCCAAAATCAAATCAGAACCTACATCAAAAGTGGCAGCACAGTGGAAAAAAGCAGCACCCTCACCTCAGACGTTACCTCTGTCACCTGGTGAAACAGAGAAAGCTGCCTCAGACAGCATGTCTACAGGTACACGGAAATTTCATGATTGTTTACCTCTCGGTAACAGTATAACCTCCAACAATACAGAAAAACAAGGTTTAGAGTTGTCTTTTTGCTGTGAATTTTAATGAAGTAAACATAAAAAAATAACAATAATATGTCAAGATGAACATTGCTGGACTGAAATAACTTCATTGTTCATATATTGTTCAGAAAAATCAAATATGATGCATCAGGCTTTAGAGCAGCATTTATATGCATAGCTCTCATTATTATTTTACATATAGTCAAATTAAGTCTCAAAGGACAAACTGACAAAAGCTGACTCCATCCAGATGTTTTTCTGGAGGTTGATGCAATGTCTGTTTCATATCTTGTGTTCTCCACTGTGTACGCTTTCTGCCATAGGCTGTGATGCCACCTGTGAACTCTGCGGTTTTGATTTTGAGAATCGAAAGGCACTGGCCAGCCACGCAAGAGCCCACCTGAGGCAGCAGGGAGTGGATTGGAAGGTCATCGGCTCTCCTATTGAAACCCTTGCAGCCTGGATGAAGAAGGAGCCGGGGAAGGTAGCAGAGCTCCATAAAAACTACATGAGGGGGGACTTGCCTTTTGTTAAGAAGGTGAGTCCAGGCGAAATTGCTGATTTGATATCATTCTAGTTTGTTTTACTTTTTCTTATTAGAAAGTGCTTTGAACTGTTATAAGCATAAACCACAGTCAAGTTTATAAGAGGTGCACTTAAAACATGAAAAAAGGGTAGATGTATTATCTTAAAACTAATTGTAAGATCTTAAGCAATTTTATTTCTCAGGTAAATATAAACTTTAACCCTCATAACTGCATTTAAAATTTGTATGCTGTTTTCACATTTCAGGGGTCTCATTTATAAACGTTGTGTATGCACAAAATAGGGATAGAAACTGCGTACTCAATTTTCCACCCACATATCGGAATTTATAAAAAATAAACTTGACGTAAATATGTACGCATCTTACTGACATTCTAGACCATGCATACACACTCTTTTTCCTGGCATGAGAAAAGTGATGAAGAAAGCAATTATTTTAAAATCCGTTTTCATTTCGATATATGCACATTTACATTAAATATTCCACTCTCATATTTAGTGGAATGCACCTGATCACTTTTCCTGTGGCATGCTGTTTTAATGACAGCATGGAGTGCTAGAGGTGCACAATAATTAATCTTTAAACTAAACTGCAGATCTCATGCTATGCAAAAATATGGGTCTGTGTTCACAGTGTGTGTGTGTGTGTGTCTGTGTTCACTGCTCTGTGTATGTGCACTTTGGATGGGTTAAATTCAGATCACGAATTCTGAGTATGGGTCACCATACTTGAATGTATGTCATGTCACTTACTCTCTCACCCACTAAAAATAGTTAAAAGAATTTCACCTTATCAGCAACACTGCATAAATTAAATTTGATCTGAATTGTTTAAAACTAATGAAATACTTTTTCTCCAGTGGAAAAGAATTTGATCAAATTTATTCTAAAATATTTATCTGAGAATTATTTTAAACAGTGTTGTTTACATGGATTCTTATTTGTATATATTTATGTGAAAGTTACATGACATACAGTCAAGTATGGCGACCCATAAAAACATATTGTATATGATCAGTTGCTGAAAAATGAAGAATGTCTGTGTGTGAAGTCCGAGTTTTCAGTGATAATACCATGTTATTTTTAAACCAACATTATTTTACTTGCATAAACTTTCACTTTCAGATGAAAAAAAGATCAAGTTTTCATGCTGCAATGGTTTGTATGTTTTCATACATATTCATATTTATCAACAAAATTGTGTGAGTATGAACTAGTATTAATTATTCTTCTAAAATTATTTTTGATAACTTATACGCCATATACCCCTGGGTCCAAACTCCAAAGTGACCTAAACATTACATTTGCAAAAAATAAAATATATATTATTATTATTATTTTTAATACAGATTAATTTTAAGTATTTTGAAGAATTTGTGTTCCTTCTCAAGGTTTGCATGTACACAAAATTTCCAGCAACGTCTTGTTCTTGTCATGATACTCACAAATTGTCTCTTTGTCTCCCTCTGTTGTAGGCCTCCAGAAGAACCTCCACTCCATACTCTTCCTCAGACTCCTTGTCCGTCCGTCTTGGTTCACACACAGCTTCATCAGCAGCTCGAGACACTGCGGGTCAGCTGCAGGTATCCCAGTTCTACAAAAAAGCAACTAGAGAAGGCAAAGCAGGGATGAGCCACTCCTCCTCATCACACAAAAAACGCTCTTCATCATATGAACTGTCCTCAAACAGCCTGATCCAGATCCCCACAGCCCGCAGTGAACTAAACGTTCGTTCACCTCGAGGTAAGGGAAATATCTCGTTTAAACTAAGGCTGCAAATTTTGTTTTCACCAATAAAGAACATTAATATGCATGGTGAGAATCACTGTCCTTGTTTTAGGCTGTGAACGGCGTCCTCCAAAGCATTTATCTCACTCTGAGAGTGTATCAGGGGAAACCGAGCCTTCAAAGCCTTCTCGGGCTGGAAACATTCCATCCTTGGTGCCTAGACCACCAGAGACCAGCCTAGTAAAGCTGGTAGGGAAGGTGTACTCCCTTAAGTGCAGGTGAGTTCAGACCACTAATCAGTTTGTGTTCAGTGAACCTGGTGGTTTTATTCTTCCACTTTGCCATCTATACCTCTGATGGTTCTAGATCAGGGATCTGCAAACGTTTTGGCCTAAAGTATACTTTTATGCATACAGTGCCCATGTTGGATATCATCAGCATTGTAAATGCCTGATTTTGGACGAGTGCTTGTGTGAGGGGCTTAAAAGATACCTACAACTGTAGTTTAAACGAGTACAGACACGTTTATCGCTAATAACATTTTGAGAGAAAAGGCACAGCCACTGGACAAGGAGGATTCTTTCTAGTGTGCATGTGTCGACTGCCTATGTTCGTGCACATGATCAAATTAAGCTTATTTTGAAAAGGGGTCATGTTCCACTGCGTACAAAACCAAAATAAACCAAAGTATCCTTTGAGCTTAAAAGGATGAAGCAAATTTCTTGATATTTTTATTTTGTGCTGCCCTGAATATACCATTTTTATGGAAGGTTGTTTCCGCTGCTGAGTAAAAAATAAAGGTAATTGTGACTTTTCTTACAATTCGGACTCTTTTTCTTGTGATTGCGAGTTTGCATCTCACAAATCCAACTTTTTTTCTTAGAATTGTGATATAAACTCGCAATTTTGAGTCATAAAGTCCAGTTCTGAGGGGAAAAAAGACAGATATTTTATAAGAATTGCGAGTTTATATCTCACAAGTCTGACTTAACTTGAAACTGTGTTAGTCAGAAGTGAGAGAAAAATGTCACAATATACAAAAAATAAACTCGCAATTATGAGAAAAAAGTCAGAATTGTGAGTTTGTCACAGGTTTATATCAGGCAATTCTGAGATTTTTTTTTTTTTTTTTTTTGAATTGCAAGATGTAAACTTACAAATGCAAGAAAAAGTCAATTGTGTGAAGCTTGCAATTACCTTTTTTTTTTTTTTTTTTTTTACATTCAGTAGCTTAAATTTCCATGTATTTTTATAATAGATGTTTATATATGTGCCATAAGACAAAAACATTTGAATTGAATAAAGTATAATTAACGTTCAAAAGTATACATAATTTAATTATTTATACTGTTTGTCCTAACCTGGATGGTTTTTTATTTTATTTTGCTAATTGTTCATGGGTCCCTTTTCTGTCCTTAGCAGTTTAACTTCTCTTCAGATCCTGCACATTCTTTGCTTTTCCAGCATCTTATACATATTTGAACCCTTTCCAGCAGTGACGGTATGATTTTTGAGATGCAACTTTTTACACAGAGGACAATTGGGGGACTCATAAACAACTAGTACAAAATGTTCCAAAAAAAGAACATTTCAAATACAATGAATTTTTTCTTGTAGGAAACATTTATCAAGTATCTTATTTTGCTTTTGAAGGGCAGTACTAAATGAAAAAATGAACTGGCTTTTGTTTTTTATTTTGTACTGTTCTCTGGGGTCCACTTATAATGTTATCAAGATTTTTACATTAAAAAACATTTAGATGTAATAGGCTTCTTTCTGTTATGTTTTTACCGCCTCATCAGAATGCTCCGTTTTAGATTAAAAACCCATAGATGTTAAGCACATTTCAAACGATCTGTAGTAACAGACAAAGCATTAGTGACCATGTAATAAACACACTTAATTACTGTCAGATCCAATATAGTCAGCACAGCATCATCTTTTAGTTGTAATTTTTATGAAAATCCTGTCAAATTGTGCCTTGTTTGTAAACAAATCCACGGTAAAATGTAGTGAACAAAGGACCCAGACGTGGTCTGGTACTTAATTAAAAAGAAAATTAATCAAATTAAGTTTAAAAAATTGGTTTCTGCGTCAACCTCTTTTCATTTACCTACCACCTATCGCTGGGTGGGGCTAAACAGTAGAGCTGCACAATTAATCCAATTTCTAATCTCGATTCAATTATGAATGCCACAATTACGTAAATGTTCAAAGCAGCAATTAATTGTTCACTTAAGTCCACTTATGTTACTCTGCATGCTTAAGATGCATTTTTTTCTTTCTACATGTTATCTTAAGGGTTTATCCCTGTTATTTAAATTTTTATTATAACATTATAATACCATTTATATTTTAACGTTATAATTTAAAGAAGAAACCAATCAAATGTATACTTGACGTTTGAGGCTTAATACTATAGAAAAGCACTAAAAGTTTTTCAGTTTGTTTATTTTCATATAAAAATACGGCATGCGTAAAAAAGTATTGAGTTCTGAAACGTACAGAATGTTTTTTATAGCACAATGACTTCTTGTATATCAAAAGATCAAGGGAATCTGATGTTGAATCTGTCCTGCATTATGCCCCCCAATAGTTGTCAAAATGCAATCATTGTAATGAAATGTCCATAAATAATAAAAATATCCACTAAAAGACTAGAACAGTAAGTGATTATTTGTGCGTGATGATAGGTTTTGTGAGGAGGTTTTTCGAGGGCCGCTCTCCGTACAGGAGGATTGGGTCATGCATCTACAGCAGCACATCCTCAAGCTGAAGACGGATTCAGCCTCGAACCCCTCACCGCAGCCTCCTCTCAGTCACAGTGAAGCACCACTGCTTATTGGCCCACAGACTGTCTAGATGCTCTTTCTGCTGTGGTCTTTCTTTCCAAAATGATGCAATTACACTACACTGACTTATTTAGCTTTATAACCTGGACCTTGATTGTCAACTGTGATGTGGATTTTGTCCTAAATTGCATTTTCTACTTTGAGATACATTTTGTAAGACACTACTGAAAGAGTTTGACTACAGCATTTCTTACCCGTCAAGTGTTGTCCAGTGGTTTGATAGGGATGATTTGAATGTATTTTACTTTTGTATTGTATTTCACTGTTTCTAATATGCTCTTTTCTTAACAAGATTTTAAACCAGTTGTGTTTAAAGTTTGAAATAGTACTTAAAGTGTTTAGTTTTAAATCATGTTTTATTGTTTTATGAACCGAATTGTGTAGACCAGAGTTTGGTCAATAAAATGAAGTTATCATTCTTACTTTTTAACATAGTACTTAGGATTATGAAAACAGTGCTTCTCATCTGAGTGAATGACTGGGTTATTCAATGCCAAAAATCCAATAAAAGGTATTTCTACAGGTTTTCATTATGTATTGTAAGGAATTATTATAACTTTTTTTTTTTTTTTTTCAGTTTAAAATGAAACCAGCACTACTTTTCTGCAGGCATTGACAAGTGATTCCAGTATTAAACAAGACTTTAATAAGTCTTGTTTTTACTAACACCTTTTTGAGGAGCAGTTTTTTCCTGTATTTTAACAGTATGAGTTCAACAGTGTGATTCTATTACATGTACTTGTGTATTTCTCTTTGTAAAACACTGTGCCAGTGTCTGGTTGGAGTAAAGGTTGTGTTATACCCCCAACAGTAATAAATACTTCCCAGAAGGTATATGGAATTCAAATTCAGTTGAATCAAACTGTCAACGACAAGCTGTAGTCCTTGTAAAATAATAAATTGAGTATTGAGACAACATATACTTGCCTTTGATGACCAATTAATAAAGGTTTGGAATCTATTTACTGCTTTGTTGGTCATTTATAGTCTAGAATGCAGTACATTTTAATGTCCCTCATCCTAAAAAGCACTGTTGAGTCATGAACACAATCAATTCGGCACATGATTTGTGTCTCTTGTATCACAGACATAAGACCTTTCCACTTTTTTATGGCTGTTTTTCACTCTTGAGGTCTGCTAATGCTATATTCCTGTGTAAATGAAACCGTCCTGTTTCTAGAGTTAGGTCTGCTTCTCACAGTGAGGAACCTATGTAAACCAGCGATGTTAATTACAAGACCTACAGCTGCATTGTCTTGCATAAAAAAAAGTCCCATCAGACCCAGATAAATTAAACTTGCTCTCATCACTGAAGTGAACTATAACATGCTCTTCAGCAAAGGTGAGCTTAGCCTTTTGATTCTTTCTGTTGATGAGATGCTTGGTCACTTCAGAGTGGGCTCTCAGTCCAAACATGCCGAGGCAGATCCTTACCCTATTCAGCAATTCCAGCTGCAGTGCTGAACCGATTCTCCGTAGAGACTCTCCACATTGTGCTGCCTTCTCATTCATTTGGCTTTCATGGACATGGTACTTAGAGTGGCCCATAATCTTAAAATCTCAGTCCTGTAATTAAGGAAATTAGCGACAAGTGCTGAATTAACTTGAAGTGTTCTCTAATTTTGATTTGATTAGATTTTTTTAAAATATCTAATTTAAGTAGTTTGTTTCAAAATACAATTATTTAATGAAATATGCTTAAAAACTGCCCTTGTACTCCTGTTAGGATAACTTCAAATAGGACTAGCAGTGAGTTTAGGAAAGCAGTTTAGGAAATTGCAGGTTGCTGTCTAATTTTAATCTCCACTGTATATTTATGGCCAGAAAGGTAAGATAAAATTCTGTTGGCTTATAATGTAAATCCAGATTTCATGTGTACCACAAACTGAAGGTGGGGATTTTTATTGATAAAAATAAAGTACAAATTATCAATAAGATGAGGAAAGATTCTTTACAACAGGTTTTAAGTAAAATTTTGATTGTGGTGCTAATTTGGAAGCCTCAGAAATTGTCAATATATATATTCATATATATTCACCGTTTTGACTGCTATTTTTTGCTGTATTCTAATGACTTATTAATTTAATATATTAATAGGATACAGTCATATTACTAGATAGATTTTGCATGCTCTGTAATGCTAAACATTAAGCTATAATGTAGTATTTTTGTCATTTTAAAATTGTAGACCATTTACCATATTGTTAAAGTATCTACTTTCACTCTACATATAGTCCATGCGATTTTTGTCTCACTGCACTTTCTGCTCAGTCCCATTATACTATGATATTTTCTCCATTAAAATGACAGTTTAATTTTCCTGACATCATTTTTAATGAAACTTTGGACCTGAAGTGGGAAAATATGACTTTCAGAAAGTTCAGCATTAACCTTTTAAAATGAAATGATTAAAAGAAATCTTAAAATTATCCAGCACAATTGTATCAGAAGTGCTTTTCTACTAGAGTCCCTTATATATAGAAATCAATGTGGGCTTTGCATCAAGAGGTGGCTGAAGTGCGTCCAGCTTGAGAGAAGATTGAAGGAGTGAAGCATCAGACCCTTGAGGATAGTGTTGGCACAGAGCAGATACAGGTAGCCAGCAAAAAAAGACCTCAGAATTGAAGACATTCAAGCAACAGCATTTTGGATGCATTCAAAGCTAAATATTGCAGATGCTGGTGAGAAAAGAGCTAGAGTCGAGCTTTGTCTCTATAGTACAGATGATATGAATATAGTCATGACCTGACCTTAAGCAATACTTCACCCAAAAATGAAAAATCTGTGATCATTTATTCACTCTCAAGTTCCAAACCTTTATGATTTTTTTTCTACTTCTGAACACTAAAGATATCTTGAAGAATGTGGGTAACCAAACAGTTGCTGGTCCCCATTGACTTGTTTTTGTTTTGTTTTTTCATACTATGGAAGTCAATAGGGACCAGCAACTGTCTGGTTACCCGCATTCTTCGAAATGTCTTTTTTGTGTTCAACAGAAGACAGAAATTCATTGAAAGAATAGAACAAATCAAAAATTAAGGTGAGTACATTTTTAATTTATGCATTTAGCAGACGCTTTTATCCAAAGCAACTTACAGTGCATTTAGGCTATCAATTTTTACCTATCATGTGTTCCCGGGCAAGCGAACCCCCAACCTTGCACTTGATAGGCAATGCTCTACCAATTGAGCTACGGGAACACAAGTAAATGATGACAATTTCCATTTTGGGTTAAATATCCTTTTAAGTTCTGTTAGGTCTTGAGACTAAATCTGCCATTTGAATGAAATGTTCACAGACTTAATATCTGGAATCTTCTGTTTATTTTATAGGCAAAAGACGTTTATTTTGATTTCTCAACGTACAACAGACTGGCTTAAAAAAGTCCACGAGGCCTGAGAAAAGGGAATCTGGTTAAAACAGTGAGATGACAGTATTGAGTCCAAGTCTTTTTCTCTATTTAAACTAGTCCTGTAATCCTTGATAGATGATTTATAAACTTCAAGGTTTGGCAACTGAGAGCCGTTTCTCACGCGACTTGTGGCTTTGCAATCAGAGCTCTCTGAGGAGCCATTTTTCAGTGCAGATGAACTCATGTTTTTATATTCCATCCTCAGCTGCCTCACAATGTTCAACAAAAATGATGTCCATTTAAGAGTAATTTACTCAATTTATGTTATAATACCTTATTATTTTTGTTGTATTCAAAAAAGAAACAGTATGATAACTTACATCATCGCTGGCAGTCAAACCCACAGTTAAGAAATTACATCAGTAAGAGAACTGAAGAAAATCTTAGCATTATTTTCTGGATTTACAGCTGGATATAAAGCTTCAAAAAACATGTATCTGATGATGATGTATGAAGATAAAATGCTTCCGCTGTTCTAATTCTTGTATGCTATGGGGAACAAAATGTTTTTCGCTGGCTACTCTCTGCATCTTTGGTTTCCTCTTCTGATGACAGTGCTTCTGCATTTGGAGTGGACTCTCATATGATACGACTGGATCTAGACACTGCCAAAGCTCAGGTAAGATGATCTCAAACAAAAGGATGTTTGAACTTCTTGATGAATGGCATAACTCTGCTTAAAATCACTCATGTATTGTATAATCTTGTAGATCATGGGGATGAATCGTGCATCTTGTGTTACACACTTTTACACTGAGCTTGTATTTGTTTGTAATAATATTTAATATGAAGATGTGCAATTATGTCTGCTTTGACTGAATTAAATTTCAAATGCAGTTCAGCTCCAGGTTGTTGTTCATTTTTAACCCTGACAAAAAGACAGTAGATGTGACAGTCAGCCCAAGTATAAAAATGTCCATGAGATGACGAGCGGACGGAAAGGTGAAAAGAGGAGGAAGCAGTTACATAGCAGTGTTAATGAAGGAAACTCTCAACTGTGTTATGAATCCATATTTATGGCTCAGTCCAAACCAACACTAAAGTGACTAGCTTTTTATTAATTTTTTATACTATCACAGGCCTTCTAAACAACATACTACATACTAAACATTCCATTTTCTGTCTGAATACACTATGGTCAGGTAAAAAACATTGTTGGGAAATAATCTAATAAATGCAAAAATCAAAAACTGAAATATTCACTAGTCACTACTAGAGATTTCCACATTCAGTTAAAATCATTAAGGTTACTTATGGTTACAATTACTTATGGTCCCTTGAAAAAGGGGGTAGGTACATATTAAAGAGCTGTAATTCCTTAACATTTCCTCCAATTTTGATGAGAATAACCCCAATTTAAAGCTGAGATTGTGTCCTTTATATAACTGTCACCAGAATTTAGAAAGGAGCTAAATAATATAATATGGACCTGGCACATGATACATACATACATACATAAATACAGACACAGACACACACATGGTCAGAATTGTTTGTACCCTTGGTAAATATGATCAAAGGTGGCTATGAAAATAAATCTGCATTGTTAATCCTTTAGATCTTTTATTTTTTTAAATCTAAACTTTTATGGGGAAAAAAGACAAGAGATCAGAGACCATTCCTTCATCCAGAATCATCCAGACCCTTCAAATTCCCAGCTCCATGACGGTGCTTCTCCTCTTCAGTTCACAATTTTCTATAAGATGCAGCTTAGGGAACTGGAATGGCTATAGCAGAAGCTTGGTTTTGTTCCCAGTGACCCATTTTTTGTGTTGTTTTTAAGGTTTGTTTTTAGATTATTGCCTGGTTGGAAGACCCAATCACCCATTAAAAGATTTCTAACAGAGTAAGTCACTTTAAAAAAAAAAAATCTGTGTACATATTAGGGGTGTAACGGTTCACAAAATTCACGGTTCGGTTCGGTACGATTCACTGATGTCACGGTTCGGTTCGGTACGGTTCGGTACGTTTTAGATACAGCAAAAAGAACAAATTGGCAACAAAGTATGTTTTTTGTTTTTTTTTACATTGAACAATGGTCTATTCTTTACCCATCTTCTATGGTGTTTTCTTAGCAGCATACTGTATAAAACAAAAACAGCTCCTTATTAAAAAAAATTGAAAATGTTATATTGTTGTAGTAGTTATGAACAAATACAAAGATGTAACTTTTCATATGGAACTCTATAACTCTTTATATTGAGTGTGTTTTTACTCAATTGGTTCTCTATAGGGCTTATGTTTTTTGGAACAAAGCAGGAATTACGGTCTGGCTGAAATGGGCTCGTGAAGGAATATAGTAACGGGGCTAAATTACATTAAGAATATTCTTAAAACATGCGTTTTCCACTATAGGCGCTCGCTCACTCAGCACACGCTGAAGGCTCGTTGCAAAATGACTAAAGGGTCTTTCACACAGGACGCGATACGCGCGGCGCTGGATCCTGGGCTCAGCGTTGCCCTTCAGATAAAACGCGATTTGCGCTGCACTATGCCAAGAGCAAAGTAGGTGGAGTTTTCAAAACTGCCCGTGCATACGTTCTATTTATAACAGTTCTTCTATAACGTGCAGGCCTGTTAATTGAATCGTACTGCTCAGGAAATTCCGACACAGTACAGTACTAGTCCATTTTGATTACCGTGCTTGTTTGGATGCCCCGATCGATTGGTAAAGTGCACCCAAACACCAGACCTGTTGGTTATTGGAGGATCTTCTATTTGTGGTCTGTTAAACGCATTGGCCATTTTGCAACGAGCCTTCAGCGCGTACTGAGTGAGCGAGCGCCTGCTGAGTAGCCTAACATAAACATATAAGCTGGTGGTTTTTTTTTCTTCTTCGGGGGTGTCAGGGGCGTTGCCTGTTACGTCGTTTGGGTTATTGGGCTACCTTGTTGAACGCATATCATTATATTTCACAATTTTTTCTTTATTTTCCAAATATAATTAATTAGTCCAACGAACCGTTCGGTACATAATGCGTACCGCGTACCGAACCGAAAGCCTCGTACCGAACGGTTCAATACGAATACGCGTATCGTTACACCCCTAGTACATATTTTTTATCCCTGTGTTCACCAAACCCATCTTGAGGTCATTTTTTAGTTACATCTGACCATAGAAACCAGTCCCGTTTGAAGTTCCAGTCGTGTCTGACAGCTGACTATGCTGGAGATTGTTCTTTGGTGAAAGCTTTTTCTTTTCTTGATTTTTTTCTTGAAGCTCTCCCAAACAACATGTGGTGTTGTAGGGGCTGTGTGATCATTTTTTAAAAGAGTTTCTGACCCCAAAAGTCTTTGGTCTCTCAAGCTCTCCTTCTCACCGTGCATTGGGACGATAGAGACACACGTCCTCTTCCAGGAAGTTTGGAACATTTTCTATTGGTTGGAAATTCTTAATTATTGCCCTGATAGTGGAAATGGTAATTTTCTGTCAGGATCCTGCCCTGACAGCCCTGTCCATCTTGTCTCTGTTCCAGTTTTGGATTGAGTTCTGTTCTTACTCTTGGATTATAGCTTTGGTTTTCTTTGGCTTTGTTCTAATTTTGTCTTCAATTGTCTGTGTCGTTTTGAGTCTTGTTTTTGTGTATTGTCCTGTCTTGGCCCCACTCAGATTTCCTGACCACTGAACCCCACTGCCTGGAAGCAGCTCACCTCTCTCACGTGTCAAGTCTCTGGTCTTATGAGTCTCTACCTGGCGACTAGTCTGGTGACGTTGCAGTTTCACTTGAAGCTACGAGTTTCCTGTGTCTACCTGGCCCTTCCTCTGGAGCTGCCTACTCTGTGCTTGGGCCCGTGGTCATCTTGGACTGTCTCAGTGGTCATCCCTCCTGCCCGTATTGTTGACTGCTCAGCCTGTCTGTTTGAACTGTTTCACTGCAAATTCCCCAGCTGTTCCAGTCTTCGTCTTGTTAATAAAATACCCTTGTCTGCTCAATTTGTATTTGGGTCCCATTTCTTGCAGATCCCTGACAATTTTCACTGCTCTAGCTCTTTTCTTAAAGCCACTTTCTAATTGTGAAGCTCAATTAGCTTGTGCTGCACAGCAGAAATTTATTATTTGTTTTTTTTTAATAATGATGGGTGATTAATTTTGGAATTTGGCCTTTTTTTCCCTCCTATTTATATTTCTGTGAAACGGGAAGCCATGGCTGGATAATTTCATGTTCATTATCACCCTGGTCTGCTCATAATTGTGAATATCAATGGGAATATATTTCAGATATAGTTTACTCATAAGAATTTCTAGGTGTACCAGTAACCGTGTCCAGCATGTATTTGAGAAAAAAACATTTCATAATGATATTTAATTTCCTATTCCATATGAAAAGTTAGATTTTTGTGATATTTTAAATAAAAGATCAAAAGGATAAACAATGCAGATCTTTGATCATATGCACCAAGGACAACAACAATTCTGACCGTGTGTGTGTATATATATATATTTATAAAGAGAAAAGTCAAATACTTTTTAGTTTTTCAGTTGTTCCTCAATACGACCATTGGATGCGGGGGATTGATGAATCCACAATGACTCATAAACTCAGTGTGACAGATGATTTACTAACAGTAATCAATTTATTCAGGCCAGTCCCCACAAAACTGTCTCTGAAAAGAGGAAGAATTTACAAGACCTCAAGAGAACTATCAGGAGCCAAAATATTCAGCTTAGCTAAATATTGATGCAGGAGAAAATTATAACTAAACAAAGGCGAGAAGTAAACATCAGTGTGTGAAATAAAACATTCTGAGTGAGTAATATTTGACCAGTGAGTGCATATAATTTCAAACACATTTGTTAAATGTACTATTAATATCCTTGGGTGTAAAACCTTTTTTAATAAAAAAAAATATTTAAATATATATTTATATATCTTACTTTTTTTTTTTGAACCCACTGAATTTATTAAGTCTACAGTTTTGAAACATTGACAAAAGCAATTTGTTGGTCTATAAAACTGATAAAAAAATATCTTTAATAAGTAGTTTTGAATCTGTCTAGTGGCATGTTCTTCTTTTTCATTTCAGGAAAATTCTGTCACGTTTGAATGAGAGGAATGTTCTCAGCACATAATTCATGTGAGCGCACGTAACAATACGAGGCTGAATATTAATAATAATGTCCTGGACAGCAAGTACACTGTCTGAATAAATTTCCAGATGATTTCTTGTTTGAAGTGTGGCCTCTCTGACGGTCCAGCCACCGCATTGACTTACAGATGGGCTATTTTTAAAGCAGACGGATTCAATGACAAATCCAGGCAAAGAGAGAGAAAGAGTCTGATTACTGCTAGTAGCTTCAGTCCAGATTAAAGTTAAAGAAGTGTCTATCACAAGCATGGTTGTTAAGATGGTAAAAATCTTAAGAAAGCGCAAAGAACTCATTGCAGTAGATTTTAACTTTGGAACTTTGAATTGAATTATATTAAAGGAATAGTTCACCATAAATTGAAAATTTGCTCACTTTCATGCCATCCAAAATTTAGATGAGTTTGTTTCTTCACTGGAAAAGATTTGAAGAAATTTAGCATTACATCACTTGCTGACCAATAGATCCTCTCCGGCAAATGGGTGCCGTCAGAAGGAGAGTCCAAACAGCTGATAAGCAATCCACATGACTATAATTATCAATTAACATTTTAATTATAGATGTAACTAGAAATTAATTAAAACTGTAATTACATGTTGTGTTTTAAAATATAAGTACAATGTAAAAAGTAAGTACATTGTACCTATTGATTCATTTACATGCTGGTACTTAGTAGTTAAAAGCACTTAATATAAAGTGGGTCTTAAAATGGTTATTATACTACTTTAGAACTCATATAAACACACAAGGAAGCAGCTAAATCTAATACTCTTTGGCATTCACAGCAGTTCATGGTCAATGACAAACCGCTAGTTGTCTTTATCGCTCCCCAGTGTCTGACTCATTCAGTGCTTGTGATTCATTTTTTCTGTATTTACATTCCCTTGCACTTATAGGGACTTGGAGAAATATAAGTGCATTTAAAAGGAAATAATTATTATATATATTTGTAACTAACAGGTGCATCTTGGTTGGTCTTTTGAGTTTAATTACAAGCAATAAATAAAACATCAATCAGCTTTTCCTTCATAGCTATTTTCTGTTGAGTACAAAACCGTAATTATGGGGGAAAAAAACTCAACAACAAAGTGTGCTTTCTGAGAAGAATGTTGTGATGAACAAATGGAATCTATGAGTGTTCATGTTCTGAATAATAAACCTCTAGACACTGCTGAAAGATAATAACAAATCAGAGACGAGGATCTGGAGGCTTGTTTTGTTATGGTTCTCAAACGTTGCCTAATCTTCTCTCTTTCTCCAGTTTTTTCCCGCCCGCTCACTGACTGATTCTCACATTATCTGACCTCTCTCTTCCTGCAGATTCCACTAGTAGGGCTACCAAACATTCAAAACTCTATAAATTAATTTAAATGGATGGTCAGTTAAATTAACTGCCTGAAAATGTTAACTGTCATTCTTGGGAGGTCCAATATTAGGTTTTTAATGTATGCATGCATTTATTTATTCACTGTTTTTATTTGTAATTTTTATAAACATCCAAAATTGATTTTTTTTCTTATATAAACAATGCATCATGCAAAAAAACAAACAAAAAAATTAAATGCAATAAAAAATAAACTATTGATGAGTTTAAAACTAAATATTTTCATAGCAAATTAGTTGTGTTGAATGAAATCTAAAGCATCTTATCATATCGTATCATATCTTAATAATTTGTGCCTCTAATGCTTAAAAAAAAACCTTGGGACACCAAAATAGAGCGTTTCTAAATGAGTTCTTAGATCACAGTTTTTCACATTTATTGTAATTCCAATAGACTTCAGTCTTAGAGGAGACAAAGACCTTTGTGTTTCAAGGAGCACAGACTGACCGTAACTGCAAATACTTCTGCGAAGAACTCACAATCTCTGTTAAATTCAGATGAGTTATGAGACAATCTCTCATCATCCCACTTTTATTCAACGTCCCACATTGGAGATGTATGTCCACTTGTGATTCATAGCTCTGGACATGCTTTTCATTTCTCAGGAGTCTTCAAAGAGCACAGAACCTCCGGAAAGATCGAATCCTTTGAGAAATACATGGTGTGTGCCAGAGACATGAACTAATAGTGTTTTGTTCACAACATGATCACAACCTTTTCCAGATGCAAAACAGTGTAAGATTTTAGATTGTAATGCCACATGTGTTAATTTGATCTGTTCTCATTATATTATTTATTGAATCTTAAAGTGGAATCTGTCATGTTTTTATGTTAAAATACTTTCTCTTATCCCAGTTCTTATCCAACGCCACAGATTTGCCCACTAGCTGTTCACAAAACTTTACAAATGCTCAAACTTATGTTTATGCTATTAACATTTATTACTTATTATTATGATTTCAGTTATCATTAGTAGGCCTATACTATTATTTCTGTTAAATACATTTTACCATATCTTAATACATTCCCTTGAATTATGCATCCCAACCACAAGACACAGCAAAACTGGCTTGACCAATGGTGTAATTGTGGGCGGGGTCATCGGTCTGTCTGACCAATAGAAGATGGAGGGGAGTGTTTGTGAAATCGGCTGAAAACAATTCATATTTGTGCAGTTGTGATGTTACAGAAACACAGAAATTATGTTTCACTTTTAAAATGTGACCTTTTGAGTTCACGATTAACGTTTTTTTATATTCTCATTTGATCAATAACCAGTAAAATCAGTAACCATGATATGATTTTTTTCCCCTTGCATTATGTGTCATAACCATTCTTTCTTTTAAATCTGTTATCCTGAAACTTTCATATATAAGAATAAGATTTTGAATCACAGATTTGTGAGCAGTTCACACTAAATATTTCAATCTTCTGGATTGAATCTTCGTGTCATTTTCAGATCCAGGCCGTTGGGAATGCAGTTCAAAGGAAAACCTACGTGTTAAACTTGGCAGAATGAAATATAGAGGAATTAAGCAGCTGCTGCCTTTATGGATATGTAATCCATGTGAATGTGAATTCTGCTTTTGGTAAAGAAGATTAAAGCAGGAATTCGTCCAGGTCATGGCAGCCAGTGGACACTATACCTCACGCCTGGAATTCTCACATATAAAGTCAATTAAAGAGTCAGCGCAGAGGCTCATTATTGCCTGAGCAGTAAAACACTAGAGCTCCACCGAATAAATTCAGCTTGCAAGGACAATAAAACATTGGGAGAGAATCACTAAAGGACTACGCAAGTTTCAGTGCATGTTAAGCTAATTTGGCAACTTTTATGGCATAAATTTGATTACCAAATGTATTTGACACTCGTCCCACTTGTCTAAAAAGCAGTTGTCTGGGTTACAGTGAGTCACAATGAAAGTGAATGGAGTTAGTCCATGAATGTTACATTTATGAATTTATCCAAAGCAACTGACATTGCATTCAAGGTCAATTCTTGGAATTAATTAAGGTAATAATTTTTGTTTCTCTGGAGAATCGAATGCATGACCTGGTAATTGCTAGAGCTGTTGTTCTCTACTGTTTGAGTTACAGGAAGGCAAAATGTTAACATAAAAAATTTATATGTAAACTACATCTGTGTTAACATGATTTTAAAGTAAAAATAAAAAAAAAAAGGTTACATTTTTTGTCAGGTTACATCTTTTTTTTTTTCTTTTTTTTTTTTGTCAGCTTTCTTCGCCATAACAACATGGCTGAAAATGATAAAACCCTAAAATAATTGTGAAAACCATAAAATTACACTCTAAGAAAAGCCTTTAAAAATATGGCCATAGATGTTTTACCTGTGTTTTGAATTTGACATTGTGTTTGAAGTAAATGTTTAAAAATGTAACTGGTCAATTTGTGCCAGGATATTATCTTTTTTTCTTAGTGTGTTTTAACAGAAGAAGTAACTGATTTTTTTTGTATACCATTATAATCATCACATTTCTGCTATTAAATCCTGCTCAAAAATTTGGCCCCACGCACATTCACTGCCTCACCACAATCTCTCTCTCTCTCTCTCTCTTTTTGAGAAACACGACTCCTTCAAAAAAAAAAATCCTGCTTACAGCCGTGTGTTTTTGATAATGGATTATATGCACTCAGACTTTTCATTTGTATCTACAGTTCATCAGGGGATTTTGACTAATGAAATACAAAATATCCATATCTTGAAAGCTGACATTATTAAATGGTGACACTAGAGATCCTGCAATGGCTATTTAGGGAGTCGATTTCCAAAATGACTAAAAATCAGTTTATTGACAGTCTAGATTCTCTACAGCTGCAATTTGATCTACGAGCAACAACAGGACTATAAAAACAGGAAATCTTCTAAACTAATGCATGCATTTTCTCATACGTTTTTTCTTTTAGAAACCTATGAGAGGGGCTTTAGCTTTGGTGGTCAACGTATAGTATTTTGCACTTAATAGAAGTTTAAGATCAAACAATAATTGGCTGACCCCCTACTGTTCCGCCACAGATCACTGAGGGTCACAGGCCTCTCCGAAAGACCCCTGCTATAGAAATGGGGCAGAAAAAATAAAGTTTCATTTATTTATATTATTATGTAATACCATAGGGGGCAGAAACTCCAAAAAGGTCTGTCCAAGACTATTGGTAGCCACCCTTTCACACACATAACCTTCCAGATGTTTTCGGCTCTCATGTAGGGAAGATGTTAAAGACAGCTTGGAAAGGTCTCATCCATTGCAACATAATATTTGTTCTGTGTTTGAGGTATTTCAAAGGACAAGCCTCTATTCACAGCAAAAGCATCTGAAGTGAAAATGGTATTGATTGATTCTATTACAAACTGTTAGTCTTTGCATTAATAGTGGGGATTTTTCAGTTACTCTCTCTGCATCTTACTGCACATCGGTTCATCACTGACTGTATATATTAGAAACTAACCCTAACAACTTGAGCTGTTCTGTTTATACATGAAGCTCGAACTCTCCCACCATCTAGCTTTAAAATTTATCACAAGGACCATAAACAATAAAATTACTTACTTGACCACTCTCCTCTATAACAGACTTGTGGAAGTGTCTTTCGTGAAGGGAATCAGTATCTCACTTTGGTTTGGAAGTGTACTTTAACAGCACAAAAAACTGTTTGGAATTCATCACTTAACTTAACTAAACTGTGCAAAATACAGATTTTTTTTTCAAGAACCAAACACCTTGGCCTTATGAGTAAATGTAACTATTTATGAGGTGCCAATTTTGTATGAACTTCGACAATGTGATTTGTACAGAAAGTTTTAAGCATGAAGATCCACCCCTAAACATTCCTTGTGGCACAAGCAGGTTATATAAAAATGTACAAATCAGTTCAAGAAAATGTATACAAATTACCCACCAATTAAAAGTCAAAAATTGCCCACGAGAGTGCATTGCAACAACATGCTGGAAATTATTTAATTGATGGAGCAAAAATAACTGGCAACATTGTTCCTAAAATCTAAGATTACAATACAATATTTAACGGTTGATACATATCATACAATTGTGCTAATAAATGGCTATTAACACTCTTTTTCACATCAAAGTGTAAAGCAGTGAAGCTTAAGACTGTCCATTAGAAGGTTATTTAATATCAGATTTAATATATCTCGTTCCACTCGCCTACAAATGCAAATTGTCTGAAAAGCAGAGATTATAAGGCATTATCTGCATGTCGTTTCATTATTCCTGCCTGTAATGCATATGCAGTGGCTTGTTTTTCCACCAGGGAAAATTCAATATTTAGCCATGTGATCATAACCTCCAGACTACAGGAAGTAGCTTTTATTAACTCTTAGAAATCAGATGTCAAATGCTTGGCCATGTTTGGCTATAATAACAAACTAGTTTTGTGGCTAAGAAACCTTGCAAGGTGCTGTCTTTAGTATAGTAGAATACAGAATTATGCTTCCTAGTGTTGTTGTTTTTGTTTTGTTTTTTTGTGGTGCATGTTGACATATTTTATGTAAACTCAACATAAAAACATTTACAAACCATCATCAATTTATTAGACGGTTATTTGTGCCTACCGTTACCATGTTCATTCTGTCATCAAAGTGGAAACATGGCTGATTCATGCTGACTGTATGGATGTTCCCCAGTATATGAATCTTCTTACACATTATTCCCAATGTAATTATGGTCGTCTCACCACCCGCCAAACATGTGTTCAATTTTCAGCCCGTGACAGTCTTACAAATTACACCAAAACTAATGGACCAAGAGCTGTTATTGCGAGTGTGTAATGGACTGAGGGTTGTTATTGCAAGTTATTTATCACAAAGTGTAGAAACATTATACCCTCACACTATCATCGTTGCTCAGCTAGTATTTTATTACTACAGTTAATCACTATTTCTAGTAAAAGATGTTTTCCGCAGTCCTGTTTACTTTCTTAGGTAAATAGATTTCTTATAAGAGGCATTTTGAAGAACTCACAGGAAGATAAAACGGATACCAACATGAAGGGAGAAATAACAAACTTCAGAACTGCAAACTAAGCTATTCAGAGACATTAAATCAGCTGAAGTGACTGAATATATTGTGAGAAAAGTCCATTAATTGATCTGTGTCTAACACCTACGTACCATTTGGCATTGAAGACAATACTGAATCAATATTCCCAAGCAAGTGTGCACAAGCAAAATGTGTGCCTTAGAACGACAAGCCATTTTCTGCATAGCTTAACACTTGAATTACTAGAGGAGATGCATGTCTGTTGTTTGGGCTTTACAGTCTACCTTGCACTGCATCGCTCACTGTTAAAGATATAGTTCACCCAAAAACATCTTGTGAAGGAGAAAGCAACATTATGGAATGAGGACTTGTATTTTAACCAGAAACAATGATTTGAACTTAAATAATATCTTAATGATGGATTTATTTCTTTCATGCATGCTGCTTTTTGCTTCGAAAGACATTATGATGGACTGCAATCGTGTGGTTTACTTGTGGATTATTATAATGCTTTTATCAGCTGTTTGGTGACGGCACCCATTCACTGCAGAAGATCTGTTCTTGAGGGTCAGTAAATCTTCAGCAAATTTTCCTTTTTTGGTGAACTATCTCTTTAACTGATGTGCATTTCGAAAGCAAAGGGTAACGATTATGCTGAAAACATAATTAGGTTTCAATTGATTTGCCATTAGTAAAATAAAGCCTTCAGTTGTCTCATGTGGCCTTAAGCAAGACCTTCATATACGCAGGTCTTTGTCCTATTGACCCCCAGAGCCCCGAGGCTGATGAATATGTGAGATTCAAAAACAATGACGCAGACCAGAATGTACTAATGAGTTTATTTGTGAATAATGTATGAAATTCATTTCCAGAGCCTGGTGTTCAGATCAGTGCTAAATACAGCCGTATATGAATGGCCAGCTTTTGTCAATACACTCGTGGTTATACTACTTTTACTGAATGGGATCACTGTGTTATTTTTCCCATTTGTGATATTAATCTCATTCTTTCTGTCTGTCTGTCTCTATATATTTCTCTTTCTGTAATATCTAACCAACAATTTATCCTGACAGCTGCAGTAGATGTTGGAAGAAAATGGTCTGTTATGTTCTCTTCTGAACATGATGTTCTTTTAGTGGCTTCCGGTTGAAGTGAAGAAAATGCTTTTGCTGCATATTTCGCCTTAATTACGTAAAAACATTAGACAGACACTTTTTAGATCTTAATAAGACACAAATTACACATAATTTTTTCTTATCATGTCTGCGTACAATAAGAAATATTCATGGCGACCACTGAGACCACCGTCAGAGCAATAATCTTAATAAAAACAGATTTAAGGTGAAACAGGTTTCACTTCTACAGACATAGGCGGAGGGTGAACCAACTCCAGGGTAAGGCTAAATGCAGCCAAATCTATTAACTACAAACATCATAAACCTGTCTTTTTTAGACAAGAACAAGACATTTCATGTAGGCTAATAAAATATGTTTAAAGGGACTGAATTTGCATTAAATGTGAACATTAGAAATTGATAATTATATTCCTCCCCACGGTTATTCAAACAGCTAATAAATTATGTACAGAACTTACATTATCATTTACTTTGATCTATCGCACACTTGAAAAACAAAAGTATCGTTATAATCACTAAAACTGTACACACTGCGAAAAGGAATCCCTTACTTACATTGTATGTACTGTACATCCGCGCTTAGTTTTTTTATGATGAGAGAATTTTGCGGAATTCAGTCATCGAACGTGTGCACATTCAGCAAAGCTGATGAGTTTCAGTAATGACTCATCTGAACGTCTCTGATTGGCCATTGCATTCCTAAGCTCAACAGAATCGTGTGTGATTGGTTATGATGCGCAACACTGTAAAACGCCTAAAATGAAATATGGTGCAACATGAGCAAATCTTAATTGAATGCCGTAAGTCGACTCTCTAGCAACAGACGTAATAGATTTAATTTGTTTGTGCAGGGGCATTTTTGCCCCAAGACCCGTGGCCAGGGTAAGTCACGCTCTGCCTATGTCTAAAGATTATAGAATCACTTATAAGAATGTTATTTGCGTTGCCTAGTCAGTTTCAACATTCTGTATTTAAAGAATTAGTTCACCAAAAAAATAAAAAATTAATTGCATTAGATTTACTTAACCTAAGTCTAGTCCAGTTGTACATAAGTTTGTTTCTGCATCAATGTTTGGAGAAATGTTGCATTTAATTACTTGCTCACCAATGAATCCTCTGCAGTGAATGGGTGCCGTCAAAAAAGAGAGTCCAAACAGCTGATAAAACACAAGCCCTCTACCCATACTAATGCCTTTGCCAGTGAAAAGTTTTTCTCGTCTGAATCAGGAGAGATGTTTGCACAGATCAAGCAGTGTTTACAAGTGAAAACAGTTCTAAACTAATACGTCTGTGGATTTTGATTTGAGAGGGCAACAGCGGATGGACTTTATCATCACTGAAGGAAGCCTTATCGTGAATTATGGACTCAAACATTATTCAGGACCCACTGAGGGACGTGAATTTTAGAAGCAGCCCTGTTGATTTCAAGTGACCAAGATCAGCCTTGTTGTAGTCCATGGGAACCTGTGGTTTCTCTCATCCTTCTTGACCCCTTCTGCACCACACCACATTGGCATTCTGTTTGGTGGGCCAGGCATTAGAAGAGGGGGAGCATTTTCAAAACCTTGACATTTTTATGTGAATGTGGTGAACCACATTTGATTTGTGAAAGATTCATGGCTGGGTGGAATTTTGGGCTGCAGAACAAATGGTGGGGTTTTGCATGTCTCTCGCTTTCAAACCGAAGATTCAGCCCGTGGCCATACAGAGGATGAAGGTTAAGAGCAGGAATTATTTAGAGCAAACTTCCTGACCTATTTACACAGAATTTATAGTTATTTTGGTTGATTCCGGCTTTAGTCTTGAAACATTTGAAGGATTGACTTGACAGAAACGCATATTTATTTCTAGTATTTTTAGAGCCATTATGTATTCTTTTTTGATTTGTATTGTTTCTAGGAAATTATTGAAATGATGGCACAATCGTGAAGATATGATTCAGACACCCAGTGTGCCATCACTGAACAACTGGATTTGTCAATCTTGCAATAAATGCCAGATTCCAGGAATCCATCTGGCACCTAGGTTTCTTCCACATCTGCCTCGTAGAGAAGACACTTACTATGTGCCCTCATCTGTGAACGCTTTGCTAATTGTTTAAGGAAATAGCTTTACTTGTTTTCCTTACTGTGAATGTCAAAGAAACAAATCAGTGGAAGACTCTTCCCTTTCAGCAATCATATTACTAAGACGCTTGAGCGCTTTATTGAAACGAGGGAACAAAAACAGAACCTGTAGAGTCTGTGTCTGCAGTGTTTCCACCCACAGCTCATTCCTTGCGTTTTGTTTCAGCTCCAATAGGATCCTGTCCAAAATTTCTTGATTTAGAGCAAACAAATGAGCAATCAGCGAAAACCCGAAAGCAGAATGTAGCAAAACAAAATGAGCCTATTACAATGCAGACTACTACATAAAGCTTCTAACTGCTGCTTGAGAACGGTTAAGAATAACTGCCCGCTGATCAACAGAGTTCACATTCCTATCCACAGAGATCCACTTCTGGATCAGCATGGCCGTGTTCATGCCAGGATAAATACCTGTTTTTATTCCTTGTGCCAGAGGGAAAAATATGCATCTGGGTTGATTTGTAATGTCTGGCAAGTAGCGAATAATGTTCCACCTCTTTGGAAAATTGCGAGCCACTGTCTTCTCCTGACTTGTGCCCTTTGATTGCTCTGGGGATCTAAACCAAACCTGCTCTCGGTCCCGTCTCAAAGTTTTGCTAAATATTTTCATTTCAGGCTGCAATTCTGTCATGTTTATTATTAAGAAATTATCTTACCATTTGGCCTACACCCTCATTCCACAGTCGAACTTTATTAGAGTCAAACTTTATCAAAGATTATTCATTCTCAGCAAGCTGACCATGTTAAAGATAATCTTGCTTTTATGCCTTGGTCAACAAGAATTCAAAACTTAATAATAATAAAAACTCATTAAATAGTAGTTCACCCAAAAGTGAAGCTTCCGTCGACATTTACTTTAATTGTATGGAGAAGAGCAGCTTGGACATTTTATAAATATATTATAATATATTTTATAAATATATAAAATAAATGATAATAACAAAAATTATTTTCTTTAATATAACTTTTTTATTCAAGTTTCGATAATGTTGGACATTAACCCTGCATGTTTGGTCTGTATGACAAATGTTAAAAATGCTAATTACTATTAAATAAAGGCTATTATGTGTTGTGATGCGTGTGTTTTAGTGACTAATAAACGGAAGTCAAATTTAACATTTAACATCTTTGAAATGACAAAGAAAAAAATGACACACTTCATCTGTCCATGTTAAGGTTCCAGTGTCAATAGACTAATAATGATCTTCTCAGAATAAACCTCTGTCTGATGACGTAATGAGAGACCTGGGTGGTTCAAAACTTCTCTGACTTGTTGATGTGGCTGATGTGTGGCACTATTCTCCATTTTGACATCAATCAGTTCCAAGCACGATTGAGTCTTTGCGCTGTAAATATTTTCTGCTATCCAGTCTCCTCTTACTTGAAAGAGAAGATTAAAAACAATTTTACTTGAAACCACTATTTTCATTTCAATTGATTGTATTTTTTTCCTTATCTGAGGCAAATGTATCCACCTCAGTCACTTCATTATACACTCAGTTTAGCCATTTTACATAAATTGAATGGTATTCAAGGAATATGGGGTTAGTTCTGGGATTTCCAATTATTTTGAAAGTTTTTGTGTGTGTGTCCATGTGTTTTTTTTTGTTTTGTTTTTTTTCTGTTGTTCCAATAAATAAAGTTCATGGTCATGGAACTTTTTTTTTGACAGCAACATCATTGTACTGTACAATGATTATGCAGCACAAAACAATTATTGACATTGTTACAATTAAAACGCATGTGACAACTTGCACCAACCTCTTATTTATCAACTAATATCCTTGTTCTGACTTCTGAGAACATTGTTGAACTGATAAGTCCAAATCTTGTTTAATTGTTATGTGGTTTAACTGTGGTCACTTCTTTACGCAACTATAGCGACAGAGAATAATACTCAAATTTTAGTTTAGGACAGAATGCACTAAAAATATATTGTAATTAAGCAAGAACTGAACTTTCCCTTTTACTTCACATTACAATCCCTGTGCATGTCATAGAGAGTTTTCATTTAGACCTAATTAAACCATATGTCTTAAAGCAATTCAATGCATATAATAAAATCCAGTCAATAAATACATAAGCTGTTCAGTCTTTGAGAAGAAATCGTCGCTTTAAACACTCATGTCACCGCTGCGGTCAACATCAAGTTTTTCTCTTGCCTTCTTTAATATCACCATGTAAAAATATTGCTGTTAGTCTGAATCCAAACCACAAGTGTGGAGCCACTCTAGTTTGCCAGGTTGAAAAAAATTAAGCAAACACAGACACCTGTCTTCAATCTACAAGAATCTGGTTTAGTGGAACATTCGACAGTATGTTCAAGGTCAGAGCTAAGAGGGCAGGGAAAAACGAAATCTCAAATACTGAATCAGGTAGACATATCTGTCTTTATCATAAGAATAAGTAATTTAGTATTTAATGCATGAATACCTGTCATTAGCCTAAACTTACTGTGTGCAGTTGCCCAGTTAGCTTGTAATATAGTGGCTTGTTTAATACGCTTTTTTCCTTTAATAAAAGCACCATCTTTGTATCAGAGAAATGCAGCTCTCGGGCCGGTGGTAAGAGTGATTCACACTCACCTAAGAGCAGAGAGCTTCATCAGGGAGGGGTTATATAGTCGCCCGCATGTTTCCGTCAGAAACACACTGTACTGAAGCGGTAGCTCTGAGCGCGCGCGTCCGCCGGTGGAATGTGCTGCCGTGAAACTACGAATCTATTCATCTGCATTTCGTCATTTAAAACTACTTGTTATCCTATTATGGGCTATTTTTTTTTTTAAACCTAGCCGAACCTGCATTACCTTTTTCTTTTAGGAAAGATGACCAGGCGCTCGTATGGAGTATATGGATATGACGATGCACAATTTTTCTTGTACATTCACCAGTTTAAATACATAATTTCATTTTTAACTAATTAATTTTTTTTCTTCAGTAAAAAGTAACATTTACTTTTGTTTACGAATTTTTTTCTTTTGTTTACAGATTATAACATTAAAAAGTTTTTTTTTTTTTTTTTTTTTTTTTGACATGATGCTTTAATCCCAATGGATATTCGTTAATGAAGGTAAGCAGTTGTATTGGTCTTTACTGAGTTGTAAGTAGATGCTGTGTCAAAGAAACCCAACTTTGTTGTAACATGCAATTTATATCTTTTCCGAATCAGTGTTTTTAAATGCATCAGTGCAACCAACTAAATGACTCACTATAAAATGAGTCACTGTAGCATTCTTCAGGGGAGATGCTGACTCCAGGATGAAAGCATAGCATTGAGGGGGTCAAATGCAGGCAAATGAACCTTGAGGAATGTTTAAAAACGATTTGTGGCTGTCAGTAGCCTCTGTCAGAACATGTTTCTCTCAGCTGTAATGTTTGGCGTGGCACTGAATATACCCTTTTTTTTTCTTTTCTTGTTTTAGATGACAATATGATTGTGTGGTAAACAGATATATAAATGTCATTTATCATTCTGAAACAAAATCTGAAATAGTTGCTCATGTTTGTATGTTTTAATTTCTTAGGATCATGATATTTCCTGTTTGTACAGGAAGTCTGGTTGGGGGTGCTTTTTAAAATGGTCAATGAAATAAAAATATCTCAATAAATTTTTTAGTAAAATTAGCCAGCCATGGTTTCAGGAATTCACCATTAAAAAAAACTATAATAATTACAGGATTGCATAATTGTGCCTATATTTTACAACTTATAACAATGTATTTCATTAAGTGATATAATGTTAATTTATTGATTTAGACTTGTCTTAAAATCAGCTTTATTTTGCCTGAAAATACTGAACACCACCGTGGTATAGAAAAGCTACATGATGATTACTTTACAATTAAAAAGCAGAAGCAGAAAGACCTAGTATCTTCTTGGCAAATGTACTACAATAATCTTTAAAAAATATTTTTTCCTGTCCATAAAACAGAAAATGTAACACAAGAGAGGAGGATACATTTTAGTATTTTTCTGTAAAACCATACAAACATTTGTGCTGCATTATAGTACTGCACATATAGCTACTTTACTTTTAACTGTACGTGGATGATCTGAAAAAGACATTTATTTACTGAAAGTTATCTCTTTCTTGACACATTAATTGATTGGCGTGACAAAACATATTACATAAGAAATTGGTTCAGAAGTGCAAAATTACAGTGTTTATGTCAAAATGTATTATAGATGGGACTCACTACATTAAACATGCTATGTAATGTGACATTCACACCAGTATTTTTTTATATATATATATTTATGCTCTGTATTTTTATATTTGATCAAAAGTATTCAGTAAGCAAAATCTGAATACAAAAAAAGAGAAAGCTTTACCTTTAACGTGCACTTAATGGCTACACTACTCTTAGATTTTTTTGGTGTCTTTCAAATGATCTGTTCTAAGACATATTTCTCCATCCTGTCAGCAGCTCTACATGAAGATGGGAGCCCCACAGCTAAACACTCCTCTGAGTTAGCCATGCATCACTGCAATTCATCAGGCGCTGCGCCACTCAGCCCATTTTCCAATGACAGTCAATGGGAAGGACAGCCGACCTCTCCATCACTTGCAGACTCCGAGAATGTCACCTCGGAGAGACCGATCCTGAGCGGCCCTATAGCTGCGATGCTCTCGATGACCCTGGGGATCCTGTCTAATATTGTGGCATTATTCATCCTGGCAAACGCATATGCCCGCCTACGTCGACGATCCAAAGCATTTCTCCTGTTCGCCAGCTCTTTGGTGGCCACGGACTTTGTGGGGCATGTCATACCTGGTTCAATAGTTATGAGGCTGTATCTTTCTGGAGGTGTCCCCTCTGAAGAATACAACCGGGCGGACCCATTATGTCAGTTTCTAGGAGGCAGCATGGTGTTTTTTGGACTGTGTCCGCTCTTTCTTGGTTGTGCCATGGCAGCTGAGAGGTGTTTAGGGGTGACAAAGCCACTGCTCCATGCTTCGCTGGTTACAACCACAAGGACTAAGCTCTCTCTTTCTGTTATCTGGTTAGCAGCTCTTTGCATTGCTCTTCTGCCCTGCTTTCAGCTGGGTTCATATACATACCAGTATCCTGGCACCTGGTGTTTCATTAAAGTGCTGGAGGACACAGAGAAGGCAGACGTGGCCTTTGTTATGTTGTTCTCAGGACTGGGGTTGGCATCCCTTGCTGTTGCTTTGGTGTGTAACACCATAAGTGGACTGACGCTAGTTTTAGCGAGGGTACGAAAGAAACCCTGTAACCGTCGATCAGCTAGATCCCATGATATTGAGATGGTGGTGCAACTTGTAGGCATAATGGTCACATCTTGTATCTGCTGGAGCCCTCTTCTGGTGAGTATGAGCAGTGGGTTTAGTAGCCCCATCATAAATTATGCCCTTTATATATTGGCATAATATTGAAACCATAAAACTACTACAAACATGAAAACTGTCTTGAGAGAAATAAGTACAAAACGTTCACTAAAATAACACACTGTAGTTAAAATCAGCTAAAACCAAGCACAAAAATATTAATTATAGGTACAGTCAATTGAAATACGTCACATGTGCCTATAGGAACATAGATGTATATAAACTAAAGACTTTATAGGAAATAGATCTTTAGTAGACAAGTTTTTAGACAAATTTATTGAGTAATTGACCACATTTTCACTCCGAGTGTTGAGAGTATGTTGACAGTCTTTGAAATTGTTGCCCAGATATTCCTTTAAAAAATATGACAAGACTTTGGCAACAAAGTGCTTTTCCTGCCATTCAAACGTGCTTAAAACAAGAAGAAATGAAAGCATTTCAAATAGCAACAAAGTAGTTCTTTCTGTGACCAATTTTATGCATTTCCAATAACTTGAGCACCTTTGAGGTGTAACAGGACGAAACCAAAAATCTGCCTCAGTGGAAAAAAAAAAATGCGGTACTCCATATAAATAAAAAGTTTAAAAATATAAATAGAAGCCCATTTATGCCACAGAGTAATCAAAACTACAAAGCTAATTGCAATTTTATATATAAGCTGCGACTTTATAACTCACATTGTGATTTTATATTTATTTTATATTTCTTATTTTTAAATTTATTTCATGATTAATTATATTTTCTCTTTCTCTCTGAGGCAGAAACAGCTTTCAGTGTCTAAATTGTATTGTTATTACTTGTAGTTATAAGGTATTAAAAGCTTTTTTTGGTCACAGTTCATAACAAAATGACATGGAATAGTATAAGTAGATAGAACCTAATATTTTTACAGACTGGACTATGGATTTCTTAGACCTGGATATTTTGTCGTAATCCTTATGGTGTTTTGTCTTTGTCTCTCAACTTTAGATTGTTGGCCTAATTACAGTGAAACAGTCATATGAGGGCTCTATGGGAAATGACCTTGCCACTTATAAGACCCTAATGATCATGGGGGTGCGGATAGCATCCTGGAACCAGATACTGGACCCATGGGTCTATATTCTTCTTCGTCGTTCCGTCCTCCAAAAGATTTACTTCATTACCAAACGCCCAACAGACTTTAAAGAAAGCACTTTTCGCTGCTGGGAGATCCATTCCTTCCCCAGCTCTGAGAAGAATCCTGTCAGTAGAATCTGAATCTGAGTGGGCATCAATGACAACAGGAGCTCTACGCAGTATCTGTCAGCTCGAACCCCGAGGATCTCACTGGGCACCTTTATTACAGCATGACTGCACTCTCTATATGAAGAATGTATTTATTTTAGCAAATTTGCACAAAGATAAATAAAGCATGAGATGGACATTCCTATTACTCCCTGTAAAACACTAATAATAAGGATTTGGCTAGAAACTTTCAGAGCACAGCAATTAACTCATTGCTCTCTTGAGCCCTAAATACAGAAAATACACTGGTGTTAGTAACTGAAGCATTAATTCGGCCAGTGTTGTAGCTTTAGATCTGGGACAGTGTTTTCATGTGTCCCTATAGTTATTCCCCATGATGAGCTCCCTGAGCATGAAAACCGACATGACTGTAACAAGAGGCACAAAAGATATTTCAATCTTTGTTTTACTGAAACGTTCACCTAATCAGACTTTGTACAGCATGATCATCAACAATATTACCTGTGAGGTAAACTCATATTTTATGTGGATTTTATGTGATTATTTCCCTCACAGAAGGGGAAGAAAGTTGTCCTTTACATTTGTCTTGCATATATGTTACTGTGCAAAAATGCTCATGTGAATTCATATTATTGTATAATTTATTAATTGTGTTATCCCTCCAATTTTCTGGAGGCTTCTAATGTTGTTATTTTATACTGAAAAGCATCATAATAAAACAAAACAAGCTTATTGTATTTGAATTTCATTTCTGTTTCTGCCAAATTTGATGCATGAAATTCAATAAACCAAGCTCTAATTTATAAAGAAACAATATTCCAAAAGCCAGAATAATGATACCCAGTACTGTAATGTAACTGTCAGTACTGTGAAGTTACTGTAAGAGGTAAGCTGTCATTAAATAGTTTAATAGGCTACAAGCTTTTCGACCAGTTCAAAACTGCAAAAAAATAAATAAAAAGAATATCATAGCCTACCAGAACACTGTATATTAATTGTAATTGACATTTTTGAATAATAATTTGGCAACCTGTTTTTATACAGTCTATGGTGACAGCCCAGCTCAAACAAAACATAAAAAATAATAAACATGAAAATGCACTACATAACAGAAATTTTAAATAAATTGTTCCTGCAAAGCGTCTATGAATTCTTTTTACAAGGTGTAAAAAAATGTCAAATGGAGCTCCTCTTGTCTCCGCTACGCCGCTACGCGAGACGAAATTTGAGTGCGCATGCGCGGCAGGGTCAGTGCGTGGCCCGGAAGTGGAGCTTTTTACGCTTTCATCCATTGAGTAAACTGCGTGAATGGTGAGCTACACATTTAGCTATGTAAACAAATACAGGGACACGCGATCTTAAAGACGTCTGCACATTTTAATTGTGCTAGCAGCTCGGCCGGTAAACATGAATCGTTTTTCTCGCGTAACGTAAATCGGTTATTCAAATGACGCGTGCGCGTGTTAGCGTGCTTCGCCAATATCGGGTGTTTTGTACAGACGCGATAGATGCTTTATTTAAAAAAAAGTGTTCCTTTTTGCAGCTTTATGACGTTTCAGATTCAATAAGAAATACGCCGGGAAACCATTATTTGGCTTGTTAACTTGATAACACCACGAGTGTTTCTGTTTGAAATCCTTTAGTTACTGTGAACGTTGTGCGACTTGCGTATGTTACAGGTGATCGTTTGAAGAAAATGGCTCAAATGGGGATTTTTCCGAGGCGGAGAGAAGGACTTGTTCCTCCTCGACCTCCACCTGCCTGGGACGAGCAGCAGGCCTACGAGGAGCTGCTGTACTGGGATACTCTCCTGCAGGAGGGTCACCGCCTCCACCCTCAGGACTACGACCGGTAAAACACCTCTGACTTCAAAAAATACGCTGGGAATGCTCTAAACAGGTCTCCCATGGCCACGAAGAAAATGCTATAAGTGTGATTTTAAGGCTTGGAAAAATATCAAAATCCTTATTTTTATTATTTTTTATATACATTTATTTTTATTATTATAGTGAATTGGGGAGAAAGAGGCTAGAAATATTTTTATTCTGGTAATATTATACATTTCTTTACCCAAGTTTCATGGATAAAAGTTAATTTAAATACAGTAACTTTACTTTTGATGACTTTCTGTCATGAGTTGGATAAGTTGCAGGGAATAGACAAAAAGTAAATGTTGCATTATATCCAACTATATTACTGTACATTACAATAAAAAAAATTGCTTTGCTAACATGATTAATTGCATCCAAAATAAATGTTTTTGTGTGCATAATGTGTAATCTATATATTTATTGTCTGTATTTATTATATATATATATATATATATATATATATATATATATATATATATATATATATGTATATGTGTGTGTATTTATATATATAGGCATATATTATATAAACAAAAACTTTTGGATGCGATTACTCATTGCCCAGCACAATTTTTTTTTTATTGTTAATAATTTTTTTATCAAATTTCATGTTTTACATTTCAGTTGAATTTAAGAATTTTTTTTTTTTTTAAATCTAAAAGGAATATATGCCACCCCCCCCCCCCCCCCCCATCTTCCCTCTCCTATTGTAATATGTATATTGTGGGCCAAATCAAAAGTCATTGAAGGCCAACTTTGGCCCACGGTCCCTGGTTTGGGTATCTGTCTGGTATATAAAGATGTAATGAAACTAAATTGTTGCTGCAGGTATGACGAGTTGCGTTATTGGTATGACTGCTTGTGTTATGAAGAAGACCTCAGGCAGTACAACCAATACGTCGTTGAGTACAGGAAGTGGGAAGAGGAGACTCTGCACCCAGAGGACGTATGTTACTCTGATGTATATTACATTTATAATGCAAATTTGTTCTTGTTCTCCCTCTCTCTCTCTGGGAGACTAGTTCTCATGTTGTTGTTTTTTTTAAAGATTAAACTGCTTATATATTTGTACCCATCATTGTTTGCATAAAATAACAAGAACGTGATAGGAACACATGGAAAGAGGAAGTGTAAACTGCACAGGCAATGTTTTGAATCAGGTGTAATCAATTCAACTCTTTTACTTTACAGCTTCCGCCAATGAGGCCACCGCCTCAGCGAACATTTGTGAATGAAGATCGCTATGTAAAGGCCAAGCACACAACTGTGTACCCATCAGCAGAGCAGCTGGATGCAGTGCAGAGCATGGTGTCCAATGTGGAGCATGCCCTGAAGTCTGTCTCTGAATGGCTAAATGAGAAAGAGAGTAGTGCCGCTGATGCTGTAAGGTATGGGTATCTGACAGAGAAGTCGACTGCACTAATGGATTTAGATTTTTAAAACTGAGCATTTAGTTTTTAAGCACCTCATGCTCAGAGTCTGTGCTGTTCTCTGCAGTGCTTCATCTCAAAGTAAACTGCGTGGTGTTTTGAGAGTGGGCCTGGTGGCTAAAGGACTCCTGCTGAAAGATGAGTTGGAGTTAGAGTTGGTGCTGCTCTCCAGGGATGTGCCTACCAGTTCTCTGCTCAGGCTGATCTCTGGAAAACTCTCAGAATTCATAAAGGTTTTTTCTCACCCTTTTTTATTATTAACTTGTATGATTATAAAAGGTTTTGATTAGGGATGCACCGAATGTTCTGCAAACGAAATTAACCAAATAAGCGAAAAGACTGAATAAATTGTACCGAACAATGATGTGGTATGATCAAATAGGTGCTTGCACTAATGCAGCAAACATATCAGCAGTGTGGAGGCATTTACAACTGTCCAAAAAAAGATGCAACAATCAGTACAAAGCATCAACAACGAGAGACTGTTTTAGCACTGCTTCTCATGTCTCTGATGAGAAGAGGAAGGAGTGGTTGTTGCTGGTTAATGGACTCAAACGATTACTAAATAAACTTCAGAATGGTGTGTTTTCTAATATACGCAGTATTACGCATTGATTGCATGTATTCAAACAAGCAAGGCTGCATTTATTTGTACAGTAAAAATAAAACTGATTCAAGAAGGGGGTCTAAAAATAGCTAAAAATATTATTTTACCAACTTATTAACTGTAAAAAGTAGATTCTGCATATTTAATTTATGCAGTGGGGAAAGAAAATGGGCAAAGTATATGGAGAAAAATGTGAATAACCATATTTGGCCTTCGGCCCAGTGATTCTTTTTGTTCGGCCAAGAATTTTCATTTTAGTGCATGCCTAATTTTGATACTTGCTTTTCTCATTGATTGGGCTTCATGCATGAAACATCAATTTAGGCAAATGCAAAAAGCTGGGTTGTTTTGCTACACGTACGAAGCAGGCATTGTTATGTAGAACGTATTCTAAAGTATTAAAATGTTCAAGATAAATTAGAACACTATAGCGTTTATACTATAAAATTGGCTAATGTTTCTATTAACAAATAGAGTACTTAAAAGTTGAGGTCAGTAAGTTGATTTTTTTTTTTTTTTCAAGCAAGGGTTCATTTAAATTAATCCAGAGACATTGTGACATTTATAATATTGCAAAATGTATATTTCAAATGTTTTGAACTTTGTTCATCAACAAATGTAGCACAACTGGAATGACAAGTTTCAATACTGATAGCATTAAGACATTTGTGTGCCAAATCAGCATATTGGAATGATTCGAGGGATTATTTGACACTGAAACCTAGGCTAATAGACCTTTGTCAGGGTAGTGCAATATTACATTTTTGACAGAAATTACAATGAGGCTGTAAGGGATAGAAATTCAGCTTTGCCATCATAACAGAAGTAAATTGCATTACTGTGTAATGTATCAATTAAATGCAGCCTTGGTGAGAAACTTCTTTAAAAAAAATTTACCAACCCCAAATTTTGAATGCTACTATATGTATAGAACCATTTGTGTCCTCTTGAGTTTTTGGGTGGGTGCAGATTCCACGCAAGACAGGTCATTATTTACTAACCAGTATTAATGAAAAATTAAACTGACATGCAGTTTCTTCTCTTGCTTTTCTTAATGAAAGGATGTTACTGAGGAGAAGTACGTCATCACTCCATCTATCCAAGATGCTGCTATTATTGTTACCAGCCCAACGGAGCCCAGTCTGAAACTGAGCATCCATCTGAGCTCACCCGTGGTCAGGGAGCAGGTTGAAAAAGAGGCATCTGGAGGTATGATCTCACCCTTTTTCATTTTTCGGACCTAAAAGACCTTCAGTACCTCGGAGGATTGAAAATAAAAGTCCTGCTGCATCAAATGAGTTCTGAGCCAAATACTTGGTGCTTTCAGCATTTCCCTGTTGAGCGAGAATTGAAATTTCCGAACGTCACCTCTAAAGCGATACGAAGGGTTTGCATTGCAGCAAAAATTAGACTTGTATTTTACGACGATGTGCTTATTTTTTTGTACAATGAGAAGTTTTTTGGGGTTTTTTACTGTTTCAGATCATTGCATCTAGCTTAATTTTATGTAACATTTGTTTTTGTTCTTCTAGAACAGATTTCACTTGTATTTTGCTGCAGTATTTACCCTGTACACAACCTATTTCATTTCAATGAAGGTATTGCTTTTGTTGCCTGTGGTTGCAAATTGACTTTCTCAACCAAGCCTTCTAGTTTGTCAATTTTAGGGGCGCTGGACTTTTGACCAACTGGAAACTCTCTGTCTCGGAAGGGGGGGCGCAGTTGGCCTACAGAAGAGGAGGGTGAAATGTCTATAGAAGTAGAGTAATTTGAAGAAGATTAATCACTGTTCAGACAAACTAAGCTTTTGTGTTAGATGACTTCCCGGACAGTTCCCCCTCTTACTCTTGCTTGTGGGCACGGGAACACTGCGTCTGCCCCCTGGCCAGATGACAGAACCCCCCTTGGTCAAACTGTACCTTGTCTTCTTACTCCATTCGTCACTAGAACCGTGCGCGGAAAGCTCTCCGCCGGACGCTCTGGACAGGCAGAAATGCCTGACTTCTCTGGCGTCTCTCCGCCAGGCCAAGTGGTTCCAGGTTTGCATCCCGTCTTTATTTGTCTACAAGTCGACTTGTAACTTAATCTGACCTTTGACCTGGGGAAAATACATATTTGCACATTGAGCTCCTCTGAGAAATGCTTTTTAAGGCTGTTTAAATTTTGGAACGTCTTTAAATGCTTTAAACTGAATTGCGCATAACCTGTTTCAGTTTAAATATCAGATGTATCTTTCCCAGGTTGCAATTTGTTCGTTAGTGGTCAGAACCTATAATTTGGCCAGATTGATCTGCTTCATACAAAACGTCCTCTAAAAAGCATCTAAAATTCTTTGAAAATGCATGGTGAAGTCTTGACGGGTTTGCTGTTTGTTGGGTTAACAGGCTAAAGTGTCCGGGCTCGAGTCATGTGTCATCGTGATTCGGATCTTGCGGGACTTGTGTACCCGTGTTTCTACATGGGCCCCACTCAAAGGATGGGTGAGTCCACCTCAAAAGCAAGAGAAAATACATATATCTTTACAATTAAACATTTACAAGTCTTTTTAAAGAAATATTTGTAGAGTTGTTCCGATTCCGATACTAGTATCGGAAATATCTCCGATACCACAACAAATTCTGGCATCGGCGAGTACATGAACCCATATACCGATCCGATACCATTTTTAATTTCAAGACCTAGTTATGACCACTAGCTTTGCCTAACCGCTGCAAGGTTCTTCTTCGCTGCTCAGAATGCATTGCAAACACAGGAAGTTGTGCTGTGTTGCCACAAGCAACCCGTTTAGAGCAGTGAAGAAGAAATGAAAACGCGTTAGCAGCCCTGATCTATATATCACTGGATCACTCATCGCATTCTAAACTGCCAACAGACAGTGAAGCCGCTTCTATATTATAGATCAGTGGTTAGCAGTATGTCTCTGTAGTACCGGTAGTTACCGACTCCCGAGTATATTCGGTACCCGCAGCTGCGTTCAGTCGCTTCCGTGTTAGTCAAAGCGCAGGGCTCCAGACAGTAGCCGAATATATACTAGTGTCTGTGAAAATTAAACTGCAAAATACTTTTTAAATATTACTTCTGCAAATTCTACATCTCTGTGGGTGACGGGCGCAGATGTGCAGAAGCTCGCTGTTTTGTAGTCTCTGCTGACTTTGTGTTACAATGTAAGGACACGAACGCATAAACCGTCACTTTATGAGAATTTACCGTTTCATTTAAGAAAACTGTCATATCATAAACACAGACACTCAAAGATCTTCATGGCAGCCCATTAAAATAAATGTTTGGTTTAACATGAGTAAATTAACAATATATTAAGTTACTGTTGTAGCCTACAGTAGATTTAGCTATGTTAGATTTTTGGCTGCATTTGCAAGTTATTTTCCGCTTAAGAAAATAAATAATACTGTCAAATTCATGTCAGATAATAAGAATACTGTAATGAATACAGTAGTTCACCATGTATTTGTTCATGTTTTATTAAGAGATCAGTCTGAAGCACACCATAGAATATTTCTAGCAATTTACACAGGGCTAGTAGTGTATATACAGCTGTATCGGTATCGGATCAGTACTCGGTATCGCCCGATACCCTGAGCCCAGGTATCGGAATCGGTATCGGGAAGAGAAAAAGGGTATCGGAACATCTCTAAATATTTGTAATATTTGTCACTTTTTTGTGTATATCTCTTTAATTCTATATAGATTCTTGAGCTGCTCTGTCACAAGGCTATTTCTACCAGCGAGAGGCTGCTGGGACCTGGAGAGGCGTTACGGAGAGTTCTGGAGTGTCTTGCATCAGGGATACTACTGGAGGGTAAAGACTGAAACAAAGCATGGTCTGTGTTTGGTGTTTTGAGTCATCTACTGAGCATGACTCCTCTCGACAGATGGTCCAGGCATTTCTGATCCCTGTGAGAGAGACAACACTGATGCTAGTGCCCATCTTACACCACAACAGAGGGAAGACATTACCCAGAGTGCACAGGTTACTTGCAATCTTACACTTTAGTTTGACTTTATTTGACAGCGTATTGGTCTAGAAACCATACAGATGGAAATGGTCATTATTTACTTGGCCCATTCTAAACCAAGTGTGCCGCACAAGTCTTGAAAAGTGAAGCCAGACGTCAAGTGACTGGATGCAGTGTTGGTCATAAACCTCGCCCTCTACATGTAATCTAATGGGACGTGACACACTCTAAATAATTACATTTTCTATGTTTTCTGTCATTTTAGGTAGTTCTTAGCATGCTGATATATGTGCAAGTGTTCAAGTTTGCTTTAAATATTTATTTAATGCCATAAAAATGGGGTGTGGTGTTATGATTGTGAGCTTGCGATTGGGTGTGCGGGAGTTTGGGCGGGACTTTGACTCCAAATGCTCTACCTCACATTCACCGACTCAGGCTCCAAATGACGTAATTTTTGCAAGATTACATTGCCGATATTGAGACGTTGTGGCTTCACTACTATTCTATAATGGAAGGAAGTGGAGATGCATTGTCCATCTTTTTTTTACAGTCTTGTTCTAAAACCATATGATGGTGCTTTTTCATTGTGGAGCACAAAGAACATTTTGTGAAGCTGCTTTCCATAAAATTACTGTTCATTGTGACTATGTATTTCAAAGCTGAAAAAAGAAAAGTGACAGAAGAGATAAAAAAAAATTGGAAATAAAAAATAGTGCAACATTAGGGTAAATTACTAAGGCTTGATAAGATGTCTAGTACAGTTGATGTAACTTGGGGGGAAAAAAAACATTTAGTTATTCGACATTTAATTTGTTGCTTTCCTCTCACCTCTAGTTTGCCTTAAGACTGTCAGCTTTTGGGCAGCTGTACAAAGTTCTTGGAATGGACCGCCTCAATTCCAAAGCTGCCAGATTGCTACAACACAGAGGTACCAAAGTGACTTTTTCTAGTGTTCAAAAGCAGATTAACCTGTTTTCCTCTCATTAAATAAGTAGGCCATGTATCGTTCAACCTTCTATAAGTAAATGACAGCTATTAGGATTGCATAATCTGTAAGAAAACTGCTGTAGTTGATAATGTCATTTTCTAGGCTTGATCCAGTTGCTAAACACTGAATAGGAATTGAATGTTGGACTGGATAAAGACCT
The DNA here is from genome assembly GCF_003368295.1 of Carassius auratus. NCBI lineage: Eukaryota > Metazoa > Chordata > Actinopteri > Cypriniformes > Cyprinidae > Carassius > Carassius auratus. The sequence goes on along the minus strand of NC_039248.1, from coordinate 5,242,010 downwards.
TTGCATTTTGAATGCTAATATTTCTACATAGTATTATGTTCTGTTTTATTTCATAAGACCAAAGAAAACCATGTTAACCTATCATCATGCCACATTTCTTCTTTCATTTCAATAATCTACAGTAGCTGATATTCCAGGAAAGAGGCCAAGGGAAGTTTATGATGCAGGGGATCTTGAAATGAGGCCAAAGTTTCCAAGAAAAGGTAGGCATCTCAATTTCATACTGTTTTTTCATCACCTTTATGTTACCCTGCACTAATTTATTTTCACTGTGTATTAGAAAAATACAGAATACATCATCTATTGAAATATTACATTACATTTTATTTATTTAGCAGACGCTTTTATCCAAAGCGACTTACAAATGAGGACAATGGAAGCAATCAAAATCGACAAAAGAGCAATGATATATAAGTGCTATAACAAGTCTCCTGTATTATATGAAATATGTATAAATATGTATTAAATACAAAGCCAGTCATATTGTATTTTCATAAAACCTGTTTTCTTCTAGCTGAAAGGCGTGAACCAGCAAATGCCCTGATGAAGCTGAACCAGCTGCGGCCTGGAACCCTCTACAAATTGGCATCACAGACTGGGCCTGAACATGAACCTCAGTTCACAATGGCTGTAGAGGTGGATGGGGTAACTTATGAGGCTACGGGTCCCTCCAAACGCAGCGCCAAGCTTCATGTTGCCCAGAAAGTGAGTCAGCTGACAGTCCTAATTTTGAAAGAAACTTTGCATTCTAGATGCCACATACGCAGGGAACATTTTCCAGGGTTGTTGTCTTTAATAAGTGTGAAATAAACATTGTGTGAAATTCAGTTGTTGTCTATGCCATGTCCTCTACACGCAGGTTCTGCTAGCATTAGGCGTTCCCTTGCCGTCAGAGACCAAGCCTGCGGAGGAAATTAAGAGCCAGCCTGTTGCTGCGCCTGCGGTCACCAGGTCAGATGAAACCACTCCTACAGGCTCTGATGATGGCAATGAGGTTAGCATCCAAACATTGATCCTGCTTGAATAGCTTTGGGGTTTGATGACTTTGTAGACTGTAGGAAATTGGTTTGGCATGATTGGTTGCACTTCATCTTGCAGGGTGGCCCCATCCTCACCAAACACGGCAAGAATCCCGTCATGGAGCTCAACGAGAAGCGGAGAAGTCTCAAATATGAACTAACCTCTGTCAAGGGACGATTCAACGACAAGACCTTCACCATTGAGGTTAGACGTGTTGACTAAAGCTAGTTTATTTTGAGCTAGTGTCCTTGCACTTTAAATGTCACAATGAAAATTCATTATGCAAATGTTCCCCGTCACAGGGATGCCAATATCACTCTCAGCTGGAGTTCTTTAACATTGTTCTGAGTTCTTCTGTGGCCTGGGCAAAAATCCATCATGACATTTTTCAGTTTCTGCTTTGAACATTTCATTTTTAGTTTTCTGATGTTTTATGAAGACATATAGTGTGGCACCTAGTGAGGATGCAGTGGTACAAACGAATAAATCGTTTCAGTAATATCCTTTCATAAAAATATTATCCATTTGTTTGCATTCACTTCAGATTCCAGTGAGTCGTACAAATTTTACCTGCGTCATACAATCAACTGATTTTTGTGTTGTCCTCAATCCTGTTTCTAATGGTGACCTCATTGAATAAGCATGAGACAGTGCTGCAGTTTAAATCTACCGTTTTCCTGCTCTTGTATTCGCTTCAAATATACTAGTTTATTGTTCGCATGTGCTTTTTTTGTTTTTTTCTTACAGGTGGAGGTTGATGGGCAGAAATTCCAGGGCTCTGGATCAAATAAGAAACTAGCCAAAGCCAACGCAGCACTTGCAGCATTAGAACAGCTTTTTCCAGAAGGTTCTCCTGCAGACCCACTCAAGAAAAAGAAATTCCCTCCTATGGTAAAGGCAGCATGTGATTCTGGATCGTCCCTTGGACACTTTCTTTTCTAATTTTGTTTTCTTCTTTGGTCTGAAGTACAATATAATTTGTTCTGTGCACTTAATGTTGTTGTTTTTTTCTTTAGGGCTATGGTATGGCTGGAGTATCTTACAACGCAGGCAATCGAGGTAGAGGAAGAGGTAGAGGTAGAGGGAGGGGATTCAACATGGGCAAGTTTGCAGGTAAATTAACATCATGAAAGGCATCTTTATCAGTTTCCAAAAAATAGCTAATTTAGCATCGTTTTCATTTCCATGGTTTGATTATCCCTTGAATGCTGACGATGGAGAAAATAATGCTTTGACATGCTCAAAGAAAGTGCTCAAGGGCAAAAATATTATTTTGAATACTAAGGTTTAATTTTTTTGTTTTTTTTAAATAACTACTTTTCAGCAAGGATTTCAAATTGAATCTTGTCAAAAGAGCAAAAACATTTATCATGCTACATTTATCATGTTTCCGTTTCAATCAAATGCTGTTCTTTTGAACTATATATAGCAGAGAGTCCTGGAAGAAAGACATCAAGCTGAATAACCGTTTTCAATACTGATGGTTTTTTTTGTGTTTTTTTTAATCATCATTTTATAATAATTTCTATTTTCTAATAGAAATTTCAGCTTTGCCATCACAGAAAAACACACACACACATACACACACACACACACACACTGAACATTTCAAAATCTAATATTTATTTAAAATGTTGTTTTAGTGTATGTAAAAAATCCTTGGTGAGCATAAGATACTTTTTTCTTATATTTTATATATATATATATATATGTAGGGGAGTAACGGTACGCAAAAATCACGGTTCGGTACGTACCTCGGTTTTAAAGTCACGGTTCGGTTCATTTTCGGTACAGTGAGGGAAAGAAATGCAGACATTAAACTGCAAGTTGTTTATTACTATAAACTTTTTTTTTAACAATTTGTTTACACTTTTTTTTAAAATACTTTTTAATAAAATAAATAATATAATTTATAATAAAATAAAAAAGAATAAGAAATAAAATACTGCTGCAAAGTTCTCCACTAAATAAAATACTCAAACCAATATCATATAATAAAATATATAAATAAATAACTATGATTACAGTGTAGTAGCATTACCAATGCCAGCTTATAGGCCTGCTCATATTTAAAATATATATATAACTTTTCCTAAGTGTTAAGTGTAGCATGAACCGTTTCAGTTTTTAGACCTGCTCAGATTTCGTTGGACCGATCGGAATTAATAGCAAAGGTCTGTTTAAATGCCGACGGGAGCTGCGTTTGAATTACAATTGTTTTTTTCCTAGTTGTAGTGATATTCACACTCACGTGATGCCTTTTGAAAACCTTAGGCCGGAGACACACTGGCATATTGCACCTGTCAAACATAGTCTATTTTGCCGTCAATACTGTTGACGGTGTCCTTTATCAGTACGCTTTATATTTATGCTCAACATGAAGTATAGATATTGTTGTCGTGAAGACAAGATCCTGGTCTGTCGGCGGTCTCTCTCTCTGTATCCTACAGTAGCAGCAGCAGCGCTCCATCGCTGCGTCAGGCACGATATTCTGGTGTGTAAAGACACAGAAAACGCAAAGCTACTGACACGCAGCAGAAACACCACGCTCACGCCATGCCGCCAGTTAGGTCCATAAATATTAGGACATTGACACAATTCTAATATTTTTGGCTCTATACACCACCACAATTGATTTGAAATGGAACGAACATGATGTGCTTTAACTGCAGACTTTTTAAGCTTTAATTTTAGGGTATTTACACCCAAATCAGGTGAACGGTCTAGGAATTACAGCAGTTTGTGTATGTGCCTCCCACCTTTTAAGGGACCAAAAATAATGGGACAATTGGCTGCTCAGCTGTTCCAAGGCCAGGTGTGTGTTATTCCATCATAATCCCATTTACAAGGAGCAGATACAAAGTCCAGAGTTCATTTCAAATGTGCTATTTGCATTTGGAATCTGTTGCTGTCAACTCTCAATATGAGATCTAAAGAGCTGCCACTATCAGTGAAGCAAGCCATCATTAGGCTGAAGAAACAAAACAAACCCATCAGAGACATAGAAAAAACATTAGGTGTGGCCAGATCAACTGTTTGGAACATTCTTAAAAAGAAAGATCGCACCGGTGAGCTCAGCAACACCAAAAGACCCGGAAGAACATGGAAAACAACTGTCGTGGATGACTGAAGAATTCTTTCCCTGGTGAAGAAAACACCCTTCACAACAGTTGGTTAGATCAAGAACACTCTCCAGGAGGTAGGTGTATGTGTGTCAAAGTCAACAATCAAGAGAAGGGTTCACCACAAGATGTAAACCATTGGTGAGTCTCTAAAACAGGAAGGCCAGATTAGAGTTTGCCAAACAACATCTAAAAAAGCCTTCACAGTTCTGGAACAGCATCCTATGGACAGATGAGACAAAGATCTTGTAACAGAGTGATGGGAAGAGAAGAGTATGGAGATGGAAAGGAACTGCTCATGATCCAAAGCACACCACCTCATCAGTGAAGCATGGTGGTGGTAGTGTCATGGCGTGGGCATGTATGGCTGCCAATGGAACTAGTTCTCTTATATTTATTGATGATGTGACTGCTGACAAAAGCAGCAGGATGAATTCTGAAGTGTTTCGGGCAATATTATCTGCTCATATTCAGCCAAATGCTTCAGAACTCATTGGACGGCGCTTCACAGTGCAGATGGACAATGACCCGAAGCATACTGCAAAAGCAACAAAAGAGTTTTTTAAGGGAAAGAAGTGGAATGTTATGCAATGGCCAAGTCAATCACCTGACCTGAATCCGATTGAGCATGCATTTCACTTGCTGAAGACAAAACTGAAGGGAAAATGCCCCAAGAACAAGCAGGAACTGAAGACCATTGCAGTAGAGGCCTGGCAGAGCATCACCAGGGATGAGACCCAGCATCTGGTGATGTCTATGCGTACCAGACTTCAAGACTGTAATTGACTGCGAAGGATTTGCAACCGAGTATTAAAAAGCGAAAGTTTAATTTATGATTGTTAATCTGTCCCATTACTTTTGGTCCCTTAAAAAGTGGGAGGCACATATACAAACTGTTGTAATTCCTACACCGTTCACCTGATTTGGATGTAAATACCCTCAAATTAAAGCTGAAAGTCTGCAGTTAAAGCACATCTTGTTTCGTTTTAAATCAATTGTGGAGGTGTATAGAGCCAAAAATATTAGAATTGTGTTGATGTCCCAATATTTATGGACCTGACTGTATATACATACATACACACATATATATATATATATATATATATATATATATATATATATATATATATATATATATATATATACACAAAAAAAATGTTTTTTGTTTGTACCTATGCGGATAAGCTCCACTAGAGTTTATTTGCATAGATAAATCTAGGTTACAAAGACATTTGTTTACTACTATCCAAAAAGAAATGCATGTTACCTATTTTTCTGTTACCTATAATGTGGATGTCATCTTAACTTTTAATCTCTATACATTTGTCTCTCCAGGCTCCACCACTACTGCTGGACTGACCCCAGCCCAGTCTGTTACCAGCTCTAGCACACCTATGAATCCACAGAAAGCCCCGTCTGCGTCCTCCACAGTCAGCACGGCCACCTACCAGGCTGTCCCCCCGCCAGTGACTGGCTATTATAATCAGTACACACAATCCTATTCCCAGTTCAAAAAGCCTGGCGAGCAGGGTCAGAATCAAACCCAAAGCAAAACAACAAATCAACAAGCTCCTCTTGTTGGACCAGACTACGGCTACGGATATCAAGGGCCTGGCATGGGAATGGGTGGACCACCTGGTTTCAATTATGCAGGTGAGTTTGAATGCTGTGCACTAGTAATTTGTTTTAAGCCACAACTATCTGAAACTCTCGTATTTTTTAATAGCATACAGTGGACCACCTGGTACAGCAACGTTCGGGCCACCTGGAACAACAAATCAGAGCTATAGCTTCACCCAGAGCGCCTACCCCAACCTGGGCGGCTACAGCAGTGCAGCCAATAGCACAGACTACACATACAGATAAACATAACACGTTCGGTCTCCCTGCTTAGTAATGCTCATTCAAACAATTGAGAAGTTATTTCTGTAATAATTTCTGCCTACAGTGTCCTCTGAGTTGAAACATTTGCTCTTAAACTTTTGAGATTTTATACTGTTTTGTGTTAATTTTGCCATTTGAATTGCACTTGGTAACAGAATTAGCATGGTTTTAATTCACCACTAGTTTCAGGAAATAATACGTCAGGATGGAAGTTGCTTTCTGTTTGTGCCTAAATGGTTGGTGTCATTTAAATGGAAATGGTCTCATATAACTTTTTTCCCCAAAGGTATTTTTATGATCATCCTCTTGTTTTGCTACAAAATTTTTAGCTGTTTTTTTTTTTTTCAATGAATGTGGACAATGAACGCAGACTTTGTTGTTTACTTCTCTGAAACCACTTCAGCTGTTTCTTCTTTGGATTTTTAATAGGTTTGATTTGCGTTATGTTTAATCTTGGTATCGTCTTTAATGTAGAATGTTTTTCTGTTAAATAGGCCAGTGCAGAGGTTTTGTCTTTTCTGAGGTGGATGTTAAATGTCATATCTTTGACCTTTGCAGAAATAAACATTTTTTTCTATTTTTAATTGCTCTCCTGATTCATTTGACTGAAATTACTCATGATGACTATAAAGCACAGTTTCATATTTAATATGCAGAGGCCTCTAAATTATTAACATTATTAAAACTTTGCTGAAAAACATTTTGTACATAAGCTAAAACATTCCTTGTCATCTGATTGTTTTCTTTTTCTTTCTTTTTTTACACAAGTAAATGCCTTTCTGTATAATTGCAAAATATGTTCCCCTTTAGGTTGTACATGTGACTTTGCTGTTAAATATTTACTGTGTAGAATAACTTACAGAATAAAGTTTATATTGTTAGTAAAATTTCAAGATGAAAGCAACTTTTACTTGGTTATCCATAATTTTCCATATTAAATTATGAATATCATTGGCTTTTGATAAACATTTACGTGTACATCTCTCAGTCATCGTTGTACTGTAATGCATTATGTTTTGCAACAATTGTGCATTTATTTTTTGGGCCTCTGAATAAAAGGTGCTTTATTTTCCTCTAGTATGAATTCCATATTTTCACTGTATAATGATACAACATATAAAGTATAAAGTTACTTTTTACAATACAAAAGTCAGTGTGAAAATCACTTTTTATTTTTAACACTAAGATGCACTGAACAATACATTTTCTCAGCCCTTTCTAATCAACAGATTCAGATATTCCAGTAATTCTGGACAGTTTTTAATACTGTGACATGAAATTACATTCTAGAGAATTCTGTGCTTTCAACTTTGTGGAGGGCTCTGTTCTATTCCAGCACGACAATGCTTCTGTGCACAAAGCAGAATCCATACAAAAATGATTTACTGAGTCTGACATGGAGTAACTTGACTGACACTGGACAAAACATGAACCCCACTGATCACCTTTAAAATGAATTTGAATGTCTGTGCCAGACCACACTGATGCTCTCGGTTTTCTCAAGCCTCAACACTGACATGAACTAAAAGTCACAAACCTGATTTTCTTATGACTGCAATGTTCATATGTCTATCATTTGATATGATTTAACAGCATTTAGAGTCTGTAGTTGTTTTACAGACATCTAAACCAAGGCAGAACAGAAAAACAGAAGAGAAGTAAAAAGGTGGGACGGTAGTCTTACCAGGAGTGTTGAAACAAATGCACTTAGTCACATGCATCTGTGGTCTTTGAACATGCTTCGACTGCATGCTTTGGTCACATGCACACCCATCCATGTATGGGACCTAATATATAGTGAATGAGAGGAAACAGTATCCAGAGGAGGGATCAAGCGATCACACACACAAGGATACTTTAAAGGACTAAGCCACACAATTATTGTGAGTCTTTTTATCTGTTTTTTAGATAATTATAATGTCACAGTTTAATAACCACAGTTTCAGATATTTTGATCAGGGGATTTTTGTTACACTTCCTCATTTTCTGTCGAATTATACCATTGAAATGCCATTTTAAAACTATCACTATCATTGGGAAATCGTGTGTATGTATATGTATGTGTACCGCATGTCGGTGTATGCATACTAGCATACTACAGATACGGCAAAAATAGTAAGAGTACTATGCTAGCACACTTTTCAGAATTCAGCTGCAGTGTTTCTACCATTCTATTGGTTAAGCTGATTAATTAGGTAAAAGAAATCAGCTGTTACTGAAATCAAGGCATGGCTTAGTGATGATCATAATGATTTAAAGATAGAGCCAATGCTGTAGATGGGTATGAGGTGTAGAGAGAGGATCCTTGTAGAGCAGAGCTGCTGGTGTAGGTGTTTTTCCAGTTTCGTGATCTTGAATTTGATGCTTCAATGTAGTTTCAGTTCTTTTTTTTCAGTTTTGTGCTTGTAAGAGAAGTGGGTTGTTAATGTGGTTTCTGTCTCTTTTTGTGTAGATGGCGTCAGCACTAATGCTGGTGTTTTTAACTGCTCTTCCTGGGGTCCTCTGCTACCAATCCTCATTCATTGATCTGGAAGCTAAAGGAAGTGAGTTAGCATTGACACATGTAAGATGTTGGAAAATCTTATCAGTATTTATGGATCTTCATTTATCTCAGGAATGCTTGTATCTCTGTTCTTTGCTTTCTTTCATCAGGTAACAAGTCCTCTATCGGATTCCTGGTTTTGGGGGACTGGGGTGGGCTGCCATACCCTCCCTATATTACCCCTATAGAGAAGGCCACTGCCCGTATGATGGCCAAAACTGCTTCTCAGATGGGCGCAGACTTCATTTTAGCAGTTGGTGACAACTTCTACTATAAGGGCGTCACTGATGTCAATGACCCTAGATTCCAGGTTTGGTCCCTTGAATCTCATAAGTGCAGGGTTCTAGCTGCATCTTTGTTGAGGAGAGCCAGAATCCTCTCAGGAACTTTACTTTTTTATTTACTTGTTTGTGTGTTTCTTCTCCAGGAACTATTAACCACCCCCCGTTATGACTGCGTTGATAACGGTGAAAAACTAAGTAATGTAAAGATTAGGCAAATAGTCTGTTTAGTGTGCGTGCGTTTCTCAACAAAAAGTAATGTAACACAAACTTCAGACTTGCATCATTTGTAGTTCAGACTTGTAGTTCGATTCGTCCTTGATGACGCAAATCCGGTAATTGCAAAATGGCGGCATACTTGATAACATCATTCAGCTCGCCTTGGCTGCTGCAACTTTCCTCCCTGTATATTTACAATAAAACGAAATGGGGTATAAAATACCACTGCCTCCTTTCATTTTTATAAAAATAATAGCCGCAGAAATGTAATTGGTTCAGGGAACGAAGCGTTATATCGATTTGTCTCTATTTTCATTAACATGGATAAATTTAATTCAGACAAACGATTACCTGTTAGGTTTACCCAGAAAGAATAATATTGTTTAACCACTAAAGAGACCTCAGAGCCAGCAGAATATATCAGAAGGACTAACCAATGTGAGACCGCTCTTGGCGGATACATGTTCACTGAGCTCCCGCTGATCGCGTGGAGCTGTCTGTCTCAGAAATTGACAAAACCCAAGTTGGCGCTGTGTTTATAAATAAACCCCAGATTTGAGTTTTAAACCATAACATTCTCGCCTGAAATCCCTTTTAAAACTACATTTCATGGGACCATAATGGTAATATTTCATCGAATAAATGGTGGTTAATCAATGTTGCGTGAACTCGACCAATCAACATGTTTAGCGCCCAAGTCCCACCACCAAAAGTTCTGGGCCTCTGAAAAAGTACTACCTCGCTAGCAGGGACTTTCTGAGGGTTTTTTTTTTTTTTTTTTTTTTTAAACCTGGAACTTTTAGATCCCCTTTCCTGTGATGGAAACGTAGCTTCTGTCTTTTGCAGAAATATTAAATGTAAAATGTGTGGGTGGTTCGTCTAGGGCAGGGTTCCTCTGCTGGAACGTGTATCTCTAGGGGTCCAGTCCTAGTCCTGGATGGCCAGTATCCTACAGATTTTAGTTACAACCAGTTCCAACACTTTCCTGGAAGTTGATGTGCTCCAAAAGGGCTCTTCGGTGTGAAAACTATCATGGCTGCCATATTAAAGGGTTGTTCCAAACTGAAGTGTTCAAACCTAGCCACTTCAAAGGACCCTTCAGAACGAAGGATTTTGAAGGGTAAACTTGATGGACAATTTGACCCTTGAGTCCTTGCATTATGACCGTGCCTCTGTGGGGTCACTTGATTATTATGATGCAGAAGAGCACTTCAAGAAACCCTTGTTTGGTCTCCCACACCCTTTGACACTCACTCTGAAGGGTAAACCCTTTGAAGGGACCAGGGCTTAGGATGAGCCCTTCCAAATTGACCGCCGGGATTGTCTTGTAAAACCTTTGACTACTCTGGTTCAGGTGTCTTTAGAGTCTGAGCTGAATTCTGTTGGACACTGGCATTTCAGGAACCGATTTGGACTCCCCTTATCCACCGTATTTTTCGGACTATAAGTCGCATCAGTCCAAAAATACTTCATGAGGAAAAAAACGTATACAAGTCACACTGGACTATAAGTCGCATTTATTTATAACCAAGAGAAAACATTAGTCTACAGCCGAGAGCGGGCACTCTGTTTTCAGTGAGAGGCTACTGAGCAGCATAGAGCTCCCTCTAAAAAGTGTGAATTCTAGTCCGGAAAATACGGTAGTCCTTCACCTAATGTAGGCCATGCTCTTTTCATTCTCTTTGTAGGTCACATTTGAAGATGTCTACAATCAGGACTCTCTTAATATTCCGTGGTACGTCATTGCTGGCAATCACGACCATGTAGGAAACGTCCTTGCACAAATTGAGTACAGCCAGAAGTCAAAGAGATGGTACGTTAGCCAATGTGTCTAGGCCTCCATGTCTAATTGGGTCTGGTTTCCTGGTTAAGCTCATTTGCAACTTGATTCGTCAGTGCAGCTGTGCCCTGTTCTTTTGCAAAAAGGATACGCTTTTTAACACTTTATTTCCATCTTTTAAGGAACTTCCCCTACTATTATTATGAGCTGAACTTCCGCATTCCTCAAACGGACAGCACTCTGACCATCATAATGCTGGACACTGTGTTGCTGTGCGGAAACTCTGATGACTTCCTTGACCAGCAGCCCAAGGCACCCCGAAGTGGTGTTCAGGCCAACAGACAGCTGCTGTGGCTTCAGGAACGCTTGGCAAAGTCTAAGGCTGATTATCTACTGGTGGCTGGCCATTATCCGGTATGGTCCATATCCGCGCATGGGCCAACTGACTGTCTGCTGAAGAACTTGAGACCACTGCTTAAGAAGTACAAGGCTACTGCTTATCTGTGTGGCCATGATCACAATCTACAAGTAGGTCTTCAAGCCTTTCAATAAGGTTCAGTTTGGTCATCTTGTATTTGACTTCTCTCTTTGCTGTTTTCAGTACATCAAGGAGTCTGGTATTGGTTATGTGGTCAGTGGAGCTGGTAACTTTATGGATCCTGACATGCGGCACCGCAACAAGGTTCCTAAAGACTACCTCCAGTTCTTCAGTGGTGATGCCGGCACCTTGGGAGGCTTTGCCCATGTGGAGGTTAACAAGAATGAGATGACTGTTACTTTTATCCAGGCTAGAGGAACCTCTCTTTATAGGGCTGTTCTTAAAAAGCGTGGTCTCTTCAGAGAAGATGACAATGTTTGAATTTCTTATCTAGTTTTAATGTGACTTTTGGATTAGAGTAGAGTTTTAAATGGTAAGTTATGTTTTGAGAATCTGTAAGTGTTTTAAAAATGATTATTAAATTACTACTTTTAAACTTTGCCTCGATGCTTGTTGCAACAAATGACCCTTTGCAGGGAGTTTGACTAGTCTGAACAATGAATCTGCCATTTGTCCAACAAACCAAAAGGAGTACATTTAATGTTAGTGGACAAAAATTGTTTCTTGCTTTCTTTACACTGAAACGACTTGCCTTCTAATGTCTGTTCATGCTGTAACTCGGGGTCCCCAGATTTTCTCCTTAAGGGCTGATGTCCTGCAGAGTTTAGCTCCAACTTGCCTCAACACACCTGCCTGGAAGTTTCAAGATTACCTAGCAAGACCTTGATTTGCTAGTTCAGGTGTTTTAATTTGGGTTGGCGTAAGCTCTGCAAGTCCTCGGCCTTCCAGGACCAACTTCTGTGACTCCTGCTGTAACCATTGAGAGATGATTAGTTCATGTACTGCTTTAATGAAGGCTCCGCAGTAATCTCACAACACCTTGAAGAGCCACAAAACTATTGTTAGAACTAGGATACAGTTTAAAAGCCAAGATGGTTTCATACCAGAAGTAACACCTCTCTTGTCAGCCAATTCTGTTATAATCTGTTAAAACCATGGCTAGTTATGGCTGTTATTTTTTTCTTCTTTTTTTTTAATGTATTACTTTACCTTCTGATACTAGGGTTACAAGAAATTGGTATGTGGAAGGGAACAAAGTACTTTAAACATTGGGCAACTAATACTGGTGTGTGTGTGTGTGTGTGTGTGTGTGTGTGTGTGTGTGTGTGTGTGTGTTAAAGGCTCTTTATTGCCCAAAAAGCTTGATTACAATACCAGATTCTTGTTTCTCCCACACAGTCAGTCAATTTCCAGTCCTGACTGACTTGTGGAACCACTCAAACCATTGTTGACCCAATGTTCTTTTAGCATGAACCCAGAGCTGGACATTTGTTGACCACTTTAATGGTAGTCTGTGACAAATCCTTTTCCCTTCGTTAAATATTAACAAATGTAATTTTCTACTTCCACCTTGGGGCCAGACTAATTTAAAATAAACCAAGAGACTTATTTGTTTTATTATGGCCATACTTCAACAGGATGTTTATATATATATATATATATGCTTTTTATTCCCCCACATACCTGTAATATTTATGTGCACAGATGTTTGAAATCCGAAACCTCTAAAACTAATATTTAGCCCTAACAGCTGTTAAAATGTATATGTATACATTACAGTAATGGTGTGAATGCAAGCATCATGATTTAATCTGATGAATCCCGGCCATCACATGATATCATTGGCGTTCAGGATGCAGGCCTTAATCCTTTCTGCACATGCTGTGTCTCGGTCCTCAGTTCAATCTGGTCTAATCTAAATGATTTCCTAATCCCTGATTTAACAGTTAGTGAATCCACAGAGTTCCTTACTCTGTGCGGGCCTTTTAGTTTTGCTTTTATAATTATGTTAAGCCTCGCGAGAGGTATGAAAGGAAGACACAGTTTTGGTGCATATAAGGTACGTGACCAATCCTACAATCTATCCAGACCAGAATAAAAAACATCTTTTACATTATATTGTAAAACTAAATTTCTTTCCAAATGTTTGATGTCAGATCCCCCCATGTGATTTTTAAAACATTCATAATGTCTATATTGGCCTACATTTGTTTTCATCTTTTTGTTCTTCGTTATACCAAACTGCCATTACTATCTTGTAGAAGGATTTGAACTGTGGAGGACAACCAGGTCAGTTTGCAGTTTTATGTAGATCTCTAGTATTAGTCTAATGCTAAGCCTTCTCAACCCACCTGCAGCGTGATTTCTTGCCTGTGGCATTAAAGCGTGAACTACTGTACTACCGGTATCTAATAGGTTTATTTGTTCTATTTACAGTGCTCAAATCATTATATTGCTTAATTGTAATCACCAAACCCCACTTATGTTACATTAAATTCCTCTCTTCTTTGACTAAAAAGAAAACGTTTCCTAAAGTTTATGACTGATTAACAATGGGGAAATAAAATATTTAAAATATTAGAGCACAATCAATATGATTGCAAGCTTCATGAATGTGGTTTATTATTAATAACAGGTGTACAGATGAGGTCACCAGCACTCAGATTTCATTTAAGTCCAAATATTAACAAGTACAGCATGTTTATTCAGAATAATGTCATAAATATGTGTAAAATAACTTGAAAACTACAAGAGGAAATAAATTATGAGAGTGTGAGATTTGCCATATCTGTCACTGGTTTCCACTCAGGTTGAACTCACAGAGGAGAGGAGTCTAATCTGATAATAACATCCTTACTAAACTCTTTAACTCTTGCTCTTGATCAGCTAGTCAGATAAGCTGATCCACTAATGGTGCAAAACATAGCATTCAGCAAACCTTAAACACAACGGAAATAGAAGCAACACACACACACACACACACACACACACGGTCCAAGATGAACCTTTTGCCACACCTTGAATTGTGAAAGTTTAAAATAGAAGCATAGATGCCAATAAAGAACCTTTATTTTTAAAAATAAGATTAATAAAATAAAATATTTTACTGGTCATGAAGCCGTATGTTTCATTATTTTATTAAAATATATATTTTTTAAATATTAATATATTAAAATATCTTCTCCATTTTTACTTATGTTATGTTTGCAAGTGTTCCGTTTGGAGAAGCACAGTGTATACATTGGAGAATTAAATAATAATTTTAGAAAACAGCCACTGGTTAATAAACTTTGACAATAACACTTTGGATTCTAAATCCAATCCAGTTTAACCATGGTTGTTGAGGCTGCAGCCTAAAAAAAATAGCCACAGGTTTAGTTTTACTTCCATGCAAATCCATAAACTGCAAAAAAAAAAAAAAAAAAAAATTGTATGCTGGTTATCCTGCGTTGAACTGAATCTGCTCTGAGGATGTTTTTTGGCTTCAGGAGGAAGGCTGCTCCTGAATTGGCACAATCCTACAGACGTGATCGTACAGTCTCTTGCTTTGCTCCTATATTACCGGGCAAACACATCCATGTAATGCGGCTTGGACTTACGTGACTCTCCACTTATTGAGGTCATTTAGGGTCAGCAGCACTTGTTTTGAGGACAGCCACTCATCCTCGCATTCTCCACAGGTTGAGGCCCAGCTTTTGCAGTCAAATAGAAAAGTTTAGGGTACTGTGGTAAATACCGACAACATCTTCGTTGGGCATTGATCAAAGAATTAGATTATTGATCATAATCTATAATAATGTTCCCTCCAGTGAAATAGTGCATCCCCTGTTGTCCTCTCACATCAAAATCCACTGACATATTTGTTTAGAACTGGTTTGGACTGTTTTTGACAGTATAAATGCTTCATCTGTGTATACTTCAGATCCCTGGAAAAAGCTATATTATGGATAGAGGACTCATATTTTAGCTGTTTTGAAGTTAAAAACATGCAACTTTTCACTTGACTGGATGTTAATTGATGGACTAGAGTGGTGTGGATTATTTTGATGTTAATAATAATAAATATAATTCCTTACATTTTATATAGCGCTTTTCTAGACACTCAAAGCGCTTACATTGTCAGGGGGTATCTCCTCATCCACCACCAGTGTGCAGCATCCACCTGGATGATGCAACGGCAGCCATATTGCACCAGAATGCCCACCACTCACCAGCTTACTGATGGAGAGGAGACAGAGTGATGAAGCCAATCAGCAGATATGGGGACTGTTAGGAGGTCATGATGTTCAAAGGCCAATGGGCGAATTTAGCCAGGATGCCAAGGTCACACCTCTACTCTTTTCGAAAGACATCCTGGGATTTTTAATGACCACAGAGAGTAAGGACCTCGGTTTAACGTCTCATCCGAAGGACGGTGCTTGTTGACAGTATTGTTTCCCCATCACTACACTGGGGCGCTAGGACCCACACAGACCACAGGGTGAGCACCTCCTGCTGGCCTCACTAGCACCTCTTCCAGCAGCAACCCAGTTTTCCAAGAAGGTCTCCCATCCAGGTACTGACCAGGCTCAGCCCTGCTTAGCTTCAGTGAGTAACCGGTCTTGGGCTCCAGTGTGACATGGCTGCCAGTGTTTTGATCAGCTGTTTGAACTCTCATTCTGACGGCACCCATTCATTGCAGACGATCCATTGGTGAGCAAGCGATCAAATGATACATTTCTCCAAATCTGTTCTGATGCAGAAACAAACTTATTAACATCCTGGATGTCCTGAGGGTGAGTCTATTTTCATTTTGGGGGAAACTATTCCTTTAAGAAGTCGTGGACTACAGTGTCGTGTGAGCCATTGTTCGGTGGTTCAAACTTTATCAGTCGCATCTCTCCTCTTGTGGAATGACACGTGTGAGAAAGTGGAACTATGTCCTGTAATTTTAGGTGAAGGAAAGACGTAGGCCTCTTGTGGTGTCTTGTTGGGGCTCTTGTTATCCTCCAGCTGTATTTGGGTCAGTGCGGGGCTGTTGAGCACACCGTGAGAACCAGGAGAGGGGAAGAAGTGAGGAATAAAAGGTAGAGCAGCCAGAAGAGGGCTGTTCTGGGGGCTGTGCTCTGGAGAGAGGGGGATGACCACGTCGTCCTGATCCCAAAGGTGGAAGGCGTTGGGGTGGGAGTGTGTGAGACCTGGTGGCATGTGTGTGGAACCATCATCACCTGCCTCACTGTTGGCCTTTAAGATCTCCTCATCTGGACCTAAAGCCCAATCTGAACACACACAGAAAATATAAGGATGACCGCAATTAGAGTGAAAGAACATTTTTAACAGAAAAAATTCATTACAAAAATTGAGGCATATTAAGGTGCCATAAAGTGTTTTTTTTTTCAGTGCGATATTTTCATAATAATCAAAAACAATTTCCTCAAATTCTCATTACTGTGACTCTCATAAGTGTCAAGAATTTGTTGTTTCTGTTTTTTTATTTAATTTTATTAATCTCAGTGTCATATGAAGTTTAACCCATGGCATATCATCTCTCTCACTCTCTCTCTCTATATATATTTTAGTAATGCAGTAATACAATAATACAATAAGCTTCATTAATGTATTTTACTATACTAAATACTGTCTCTTCTCAAAAAACACACTTAAAATAAGTTCTTTTTTCATTATTCATTGCATTATACTATAAAGACAAATGCTATCTGCAAAAATATGAAGCAAATCATTTTCTCATTCTTCACTAATTTGATGCTTTTGTGGCCCATTTAGCTGAATTTTGAACCACATCGTATAATTTATATAGGCTAATCTTTTGGGGAAAGTAAGTAAATACATTTTTTGGGCCTAATATATAACTATTACTACTGAACAGCTACTTTTTTATGATTTATTCATATTTATTAATTATTTATATACCTTTCACAGTGTAACTACAGTATATTTACCCAAGATGTCATGCGCCAGGTCTTTAATTAAATGTCCCACAATGGCATAAGCGACGGCGAGCACCACCACGGCGGCCATCATCAGGTAGAGCAAGACTCTGGGCAGCTGGATGAGATCTCTGGCTGGAGGTCTGTACTCCTTATACAGCGGAGACTCATAGACGGCGTACTGAAACGCGTGCTGGCTCCCAGACACGGACACGTTCACACTGGTTATATTCACGGGGTTCATTCTTGTCCACTGCCTGGAATTTCACACAAAAAAAACTCCTGTATTTTACTTCCAAAATGTGTTTTGCTTGTCCTCCAGGTGGTTATCCCAAGTACCAGCGGCTATTTGTCGAGTCAAGTAGACTCTGTGAATAATGTCATTTGGAAAAAAAATATATAGGCCTATATATTTGTTCGTAGGCCTAATGTCAAAGTTTAATTCCGTAAAACAAATTACTGAGCTCATTCAAGGACGAGATTTTAAACGCAGCCATGTTTCAGTTCAGATGGAGAGGTAAACTGTGCTGTAAGTGATGAGGTTTGAAGATCTCACACAACGGCCGCTCGTGATCTTTTCTCGGACGGTGACGCGTCATCGCTTAATCTCATCAAGGCGCGCACACGGATCATTCAAGGTCAACCAGGAACTGTTATACATTTCTAACTATTAACAATTTTGTTCTTTTCTTATGTTCTGGTAAATATTTTTGTAATGATCTGGTAAAAACTAGTAGTATTTATAAAATACTAACAATGTTTTTGTTTTTATTATTATTATTATTTTGTATTTCTATGTAGTTTTTATAATTTCTTATTCAGTTTTATTTATTTTAGTACAACTTAAACTGAAAAAGTAGATATGTTGCCTTGGCAACTACCTGAATTTTTTTTTTTTTTTTTTTTCAGTTAAAATATTTCAAGAGGCAAAGGGTTTCTTATGGATTTAGTTTCAATTTTATTTAAGTATAATAACCCTGTGAAATACTGTATAGGCTAATGTAGAATTATAAGTTACAAAAAAAGTTTTTTGAGGAAATTTAGCTTTTAAAAGTTAAAATAGTAGAAATACTTATTTTTTCCCCTAATATTCTGACAGATACTATATAGTCTGATGTAGAATTATTGGTTATTAAATATTGTATCAGGTAGCGTTTCCCAACCTGTTATTAAAATGGACACCATTATAAAAACGATTAATGTTTAACTGTTAGGTAACACATACTCACAATGCAAATAAATAACAATAAACAAATTAGATTTTATTCTGAATGAATGCACAGACATTTCATTTATTTTCAGGATTCAATAAATGACACGATTTACAAGAGTCACTGACAACGATCAAGACAGCGAGTCTAAAGTGCAGCAGGATGTTTGGCATCCTTGACGAAAACCCTGTTTTCAACAGTATTTTGAAACCACTATGAATTCTCTTTCATTATTAAGTTCTTATGATCATTGTACCAGTGAAGAATATGGATCAATGACTTTGAATAATTAACCTTACAAGATCATTCATGGTTTCATAATGCAACGGTCTTCGTAACGTGACATTTTAATTAATGTCAATCCAGTAACCTATAGAGAGAAGATCCTGTAGAAGATTTGTCCACACAGATTTAAGATCCACAGAAAGATTCGAGGCCACACAGAGGCACTTATGGATGGATGTCCAGTAAATATATCCCATTCCAACCTTGTTGAGTGAGAACATGGGTTTATTTTCCAACAGTAAAAGACTGGAGTCCAGTGATGGCTCTGCCCAAGATCAAAGCATGGATGTCATGCGTGCCTGTGAAAAGCAAGACAATTCTTTTAATAAAATTCGTAGGGTTCAAATTAACCTAAAATTCTCTAAATCAGTGTTTAAACAGGAATTATTATCATTGCATTAGCGCACAACAAGAAAAAACTACAAAAACTACATCCTTGATTGTGCAAAACTTATATAAAGCCTACACCGACCTCTGCTGGCCAAAGGTGAAGCTTTCAAATAAAATGAAAAAAATGTTTTCCTCCTTGTACCTTCATATGTGTTGACGGCCTCTAGGTTCAAGACATGGCGTATGACGTGGTACTCGTCTGCTATGCCGTTTCCTCCCAGCATGTCTCTGGCCTGCCGGGCGATGTCCAGGGCTTTCCCACATGAGTTTCGTTTCAGCATGGAGATCATCTCTGGATTGTATCTTTTGCAGAAATACATTAACAAATTTCAATGACAATGAGACAGCTAGGGTCTAATCTGACAAGGCTCACGGATTGTAATACTAACACTGCTGTGAGCTCTGGGCTCCTCCAAATGTTTTTCTCAAACACACTGAACTAATAACGAAAACCGAGACTCTTTGGTAATGACTCACTTCTTCTGGTCGATGAGTCTGCCCAGCTGTAAACAGGACTGCAGGCCGAGTGTAATCTCTGTCAGCATGTCTGCCATCTTCTTCTGGATCAGCTGGTTTCTGGCCAAAGGGACTCCGAACTGGATTCTATATAGTACAATCATTTACATATATGTAGGTGAAATTAAAAGTAAAATTAATTCAGGAACATGTTACACATACTCAGTAATAACAGTATAATGTACAGTATACATAACAGTAAATATAACTTTTGTGTTAATTTATTAAAAAGCACTAATTAGTCACTTTCTATTTATTATTATCATTATTTTTGGTACTTATTTTGAAGTAAACTATTTTTTTTAACAATCATTTTATTTTCAAAGATTGACATATGTAAATGTTTTCATTTAATTATGACACACGCACACGCACACACACACACACACACACACACACACACACATATATATATACATACACACTATTACTAATATGCCAAGACAGCATTTCTCATTTTCATATAGTTTAGCTCGATGTACTGAAATAAAAAATTTATGAAAAATAACAAAATTCACAAAACCACACAACAAAAAAAAAAAAAATACAAAACGAAAATGAAAACAAAACAAAAAAAACATTGAAAACCAGCATAAAAACTATAACAGTATCTCAGTGATACCCTGACTATCATTGAAAGTTGGAAAGGATTACATCGCCTGGCCATATTATGACATGCATGTCAATATTTTTTATTAGGAAGATTAATTATCATGCATACATGGAACATTTTCTATTAATTTGTCCCACTTTAGAACTCTTCAAATTAAATCCAATGAACATCATCAACTGGTAACTAGTTAAAATTACTCAAATATACACTTTTCTGCTCACAAAAAACAACTAGTACTAATATATGCATGTTAAATGTTAAACCCGCTCACCTGTCCAGAGTGTACTGACGGGCAGCGTGGAAACAAAATTCTGCAGCACCCAGAGAGCCCCACGCGATGCCATAACGGGCGTTATTCAGGCAGCCAAAGGGACCCTACAGAAATCAACACGTTTAATCAAATATCAACAGAGTAAAGAATCACTTTAGTGGGCATGGTACATTTTTCCACTTCATTTCAGTGATTGTATCAGTTATCTGAGATTCAGGCAGTTGTTCTGAAGTGTGATCAGGAGTACTAGTGATGCATTAATGACAGTGACAAACATCCTCACAGCAAGGCCAGACACATGGGGCAGCAGGTTTTCCTCTGGCACTTCCACCTCGTCCATCAGGATCATCCCGGTGGCCGAGGCCCTGAGGGAGAACTTGCCCTCTATCTTAGGGGTGCTCAGGCCATTCATTCCTCTCTCCAGGATGAACCCTCTCACTCTGCCATCCTCACATTTGGCCCACACCACACAGATATCAGCGTACGGGGAGTTGGTGATCCTGCTCACAGATAAGAAGTGTTTGTAGAAGCACTGATCATAACTCATCTGTGCTGTGTGTTCAAGATTTATGTGTACAACGCAGGGTTATTATAGTTGTGATTTTTGTTTTTATTTGTGCTTTCAATTTAGCCAAAATAATGATACATTGGACCAAGATTGAAAAAATATTCTAATTTTTTATTAGTAAAAAAATATATATATTATATACACGTTTTTGGTTTGATCAAACATTGATTTTAACTTCATCAAATATATTCCCTTTCCCAAAGACAAAAACATTCAAACAAGCTTAAAATATAAACAATTAAAAATCATCATCATATTTTGTTATGCACTAAAAAAAATTAATAAATAAACAATACAATACAATAAATCCAACAATCATTTCTGAAGTCAGTAAAGTGAGTATGTGCTCTGCAAGTGAAAAGTGTTAAGTAAAAATACTTACATTTACATTATTATTTATTTATTTATTTTTTCTATGGGGAATTTTATTTAATTATAGAATCACTGAATAGTTTTTTGATTAGTTCGATATAAAAATATATTTAAATTTAATTGCATAGTCAATTTTTCATTTTTTTCAGTATAGTTCATGTTTTTCGGTTGTACTACCGTGGTTTTAGATAAAAGCATCTGCTAAATGATTAAACGTAACTGTAAATTAATGGAAAATCTGCTCAGACAGAAACATCTCTGACGTCAAGCCAGATTCACGTTGTATACTAAAGTAAACAGATGGTCAGCAGATTTCAGTGTCCTCCTAAACCAGCAAGAGACAAACACCACGTAGAGGGTAAAGTTACAAAATCTAAATATGGACTTAAGAACAATCCAATGAGCTGACCTTCACATAAAATTAAACATTATTTCAACATATTAATAAAAACTAAAATATGTTAATGATATTAAAACAGAACTTAGCTGACTTGAAAACACAAATGAAATCTAAGACATGCATTTGTTCCTGTAGAAAAGCTATTTTTAATGAATTTCTGACATTATATATGAATTATTGAGCGAGTCCAAGGCCAGACTCTTAACTAAACTAAACTATTCAGGGTCACTAACCATGTTTTTGCCCCACTGATGGTATATGTCCTGCTGGAGGGGTTGTATTTGGCTTTGGTCTCCATGCCACCAGGGTCACTGCCATGGTTTGGTTCTGTAAGTCCAAAACAGCCCAGAATCTCTCCACGAGCTGGGAAAAATGACACATACATAACATGGGGCACTTGATAAATGTGAAGACATAATTTGTAATTACTGAATAATTGGGATGTGCTCAATTTCAAATTTAATTACTATTTTCAAAAAAACAAAAATTACTAATATTAATCTTAAAACGACTGATTTTCCATGGGGATTTTGAGCTATGCAAATATTTTTTACAGCATTTTAATGCACTGGCATGCAGTTGACTGACCCAGTTTTGGCAGGTATTTCTGTTTCTGTGCTTCTGTTCCATATGCGTTGATAGGATGCATGACTAGTGAGGACTGGACACTCATAACTGAACGGTAGCCACTGTCCACTCTCTCCACCTCCCTGGCGATCAGACCGTATGCCACGTAACTAGTCCCCGCACAGCCATATCCTTCAACACAATACATTACACATTCAGTGTCATGGACAACAGAGTCATCAGAGTCACCTAAGAGATATGATGTTTAATGAGGATGATTCTTGTACAGTCTCATTAACACCCATTTTGAAGTCTGAGTTTACCTTGAATCGTGGGCCCAAGGACACCAAGCTCTCCCATCTCGTTTAAAATCTCTCGATGGAAATCTGCAAGTTCAGAGCCACAGATTCAAATTTCAGGGCTTTCCTCATCAAGACATTATAATACAGAGACCATCAACCTAAGGTAAGAATTAAAGGGATAGTTCACCCAAAAATAAACATTCTGCCATCATTTAGGTTAGTTAGAAGAATGCAAAATACTATGGAAGTCAATGGCTACCATCAACTATTTTATACACATTCTTCAAAATATCTTTCTTTGTGTTCTACACTATCACTTTAATCATGCAAGAAGGTTGTTGCCCCCCGTTCTAATACATCAGATGTGACAAGCTGCTCCACTCACGTTCATTCCTGTTGGCCATGAGGATACGGGGCATGAGCTTCTCCTGGCAGTATGTGCGGAAACTGTCTCTGATCATGATCTCGTCCTCTGTGAGCTGTCCTTCCAGATCCAACGCATCATGCCAGTTAAACTGCACCTTAGCTACAAATCAAAAAGCGTTCGTTTTAGCTCAAGTACAGTACATGATGTCAAAATCAAACATTACAATTGGAAAACAGTAAAGAAAGATATTTACGTGTTTTCGCTGTTTTTTTCGCTTGCTTCTCTGTCTCCAACAGACAAGACAATTTGAGATTTAGTTACCAAGCCTTTACATGAAAACACATTCCTTCTAAAGCTTGATGCAGTTTGTAAAGTGAAATAATGTGCCATAAAAACCGTCCTGTTTTTTAGTTTTGTCTATTTTTGATGTCCTCAGGACTGATATGATCATTCAAAGTAATGGTTATGTTATTGTGAATCAGTGCTCTTACCGTGAGCTGCAGGGGCTGAAGAGCCCTGGGCCCTTGACACAGAAATCAGACAACATCTCTGTGAGGTCACCAGCAGGCGTGAAAAAGCTGTTCTCAATGCCATGGTGTATTCAAACCTGAAAAAAAAAAAAAAGCATTATGACTTATTAATCCCTTTATTTCACAGTCACTTTAATTTTGAAGATTTCCTGTGGTAACGTTAATTGCTTCCTGTTTGATGGTTGTGCATTTTTTTTCAGTAATTTTCTGTTTAATTACTGTTTGGTCCACGCATGGTTACACAACTGGTATTACGCAACGTGTCACATCATATCAAACACATTCACAGATTTCAAAATCTTTACAATTTGTTTTTCAGATGTATATTTTAAAACGCGTAGTTGTAAACAGTTGTTCTATTCGCCATGCAGTCGTACCGGATATATAAATATACTCTCGTTACCTTCAACTCCTTCGATCAGATGATTTCCCTGTCTACTGTAACACTATTTACATTCAGAGCAGAGCTGTTGAACGTGTCACGTGCACATATTGGAAGCTCGAATCCTCCATCTGTTGTGAGGTATGTTTCATAACGCCTTTGACTCTGCTTTGTTTTTTTTGTTTGTTTTTTAGACGTCACTAATAATTTTATACTACATAAATATATACACCATTTATTATTATGAATTAAAAATGGCTAATATCGATTAATTAAGTTTGTTTGATTATGCCACACTCAAAATGGCTGATGGCGACGTCTGAAATCCTGTGGCAAGCCGAAGGCGTTTCCCGGCACCGCGCGCTCTGATTGGATGATCATAACAGACTCGTGTGCGGGGAGGAATTTTTAAAGTGATTTGCTCTGTTGTAACCTTTACTGTCTATGGTTGTAACAGGGTTCCTCAAATCTTGACCTGGGGGGCCAATCTGCTGCAGAGTTTAGCTACATCAAACTCACCTACCTGTGATTTTCTAATGATCCCGAAGACATTGATTAGCATGCTCAGGGGTGTTTGATTAGGTTACAGCTAAACTATGCAGGAAAGTGGATCTCTTGGGCCAGCTTTGAATATCCCTGCAGACTGTATAAGGGTTGTAACATAAAATGACTGCTGGGTCATATCTCTGTTATGAATATATTTCCATGTCGTGCACAAGCTGCAGGTTGCTATAATACATGGTTTTGCACTAATCCATACCAGTTGGTTACTTTAACGTTACAGAATCATTGTAATTTGGTTAATTCATTTTGGACTGAAGTAGGTAATTAAATAAAATAAAGAATGTCTATTTTTCCATCTATTACTTGCTGGGACATGGTGAAATTTGGAGTACATTTTTGGAGGACTTTGTTGTAAATTGTTTACTTCTTATACTAAAATACCTTATTCACACATGTAAAGTTTTGAAAATCAGCTTGATGTCTTTAAAAACGAGATGCCATGTATACAGATGTCTTAAAAATTATAAGAAGTGCTAAAAATTGATAGCCTGAATAGTAAGTAATAGTAAGTCGCTTTGGATAAAAGCGTCTGCTAAATGCATAAATTAACATTTTAAATTAAAATTTGATTCGAGAAATTATTTGATTTGTTTAAACAGTATGATTTTGTTTAATCCCCTACATTGTTTATGGTTGAATGAATGAATGTGTTTTTTATTTTATTTTGATGTATTTCTTGTAGGCATTTTGTTTCTCTGTTATAGTAAGATTAATATGAATGCCTCAGTCTGTGAGGACCTAAAGTTGTACTTACGTTAGCCTATATTGTTCTGTTAATGCTGAAAAAAGTTATATATCTTATAGGCTATATATGGTTTACGTAATTGTATTTATTTATGTATGTATTTTTAAACCAAATTGTAAAATGCTCTCAACATTTAAACTTAATAATCTTACTTTGTTGTCCTTTCTGTAGTTCTATAAACAATCTTTAATGTGTCTTTAAAACGGTTTTGTAAAGGGTCTGTACCAAGAAATCGCACAACTTTGTCACCTGGTGTGAAACTTGATCCTGTTTATTACATTATTCATGACAATTAGAGAGTATCAGATTTGGTAAGTATTGTTAAAACATACATTTAATTAGTATTTCTAGGAACCGTCCTGTTATTCCGCCAAACTGCGTGAATTTGCACTTTTTCACGCCAAAGTTCTTTGTTAGAAACAAATATTGCATTCTAACAAAATGTATCATTATCATACAGAAACGATGAATAGCCTAGAGCATTATTTAGAGTAAGTTAATCTTTAAAAACGGAATGAGTATTGTATGAATTGTGTGTTATTTTTGTAATTCTATATCTAGAATAATCAAAACTCTGACTCCTTTATACGCCAAACGCTGGCGATTTTCAGCGAAGGAGCGTTTACGTTTCATTGGCTGTGACGGCTGTCTGTCATTTTTTCCCTTTCTCTCATTGGTGGGTTCAGCCCTCGCGCTCTCTTCTCGGAAAAGCGAAACCCGTCGTCATGAGTGTACTGTAGAATATGCTGATGTTTGCCTCACACTTCCACTGAAGAGCAGCGGAATTACTGATTACCCATTCCTGACAAGATTAGGATACTGTTCATTTCGATTTTTAAGTGACTGCCACAAGTGCGCATTTTTTATTTTCAAATGGAGCCGGAGGAGAAAGATCCAGATTCCAAATATGGTAAGACATTTTAATGTTTAAGGGTTCCTCCTTCTGAAAGTGCTGGGGATGGTCCTCTGATGGAAACAATTACTGATGCGTGGGGCGTGGGTCTCAGGCATTTTGATTAAGAATAACAGTAATGCAGACTTGCACACTGGTGCTCGACAATCATGCGTGAATGTATTGAAGCAATGCATTAGACCGTTAGACCGGTGTGTGTGTGTGAGAGAGAGGATACGGCAGGGCGGATGTAATCAAGAAAACAATAGGCGTAGGCTCAAACACATGGCTGGCGTAATTATTCCCAGGTCGATATTTACTGCGATCATCATATTGTTTTATAATGCGCCCCAATAATTAAACGTGACTATAACTGCGTCTCTCATTGCCTGCTATCACGCACGAATTATAAATGGAGTTTACATCAATGTTGCCTGTTAATGTTAGTGTAACAGTAAGACTGAATGTCTGTTTGGACAGTTTTAGTCGATTTCTCCATTTTAAATCAAACTAATACACCTTAATTGAAATATAAAAAGGTTTGTAAAAAAGAGAGCGTTTTATTAACTAAATGCAATACTTGTTCAAGTTATTCAGAAAAGGCAAATACTCTACTTTTTTTTCTGGTTAAGTTTAATTTAGTCAGAAATGTTCAAGAAATGTTTTTTAAAATGGTTTTAATTAAATATAACATCCCTGCAACATTTAGGACAAAAATAGGTGAATTCCCTTACTTGTCTTTACTTACTGTAAATCTAAATGTCCACTAAATTATTATAGTTATTGAAGTTTATGAACCATTTTAAAACTTTTGTCCCAATATTATTGGTAGACAAAATAATAGAGACAGAAAAGAGGATCAAGACCAAGTCCAGTTTTTCCATAACCACCACAGTTCATTATGTCAAATAACTCACACTGAAAGTGACTTATATAGGGAGTAAAGTAACAGATTTATGTCTTATTTTTCATTATGACATAGGAAATAATTCATTTTCACCAGAGTGTAATTTTGCTGGACTAATTTATAGCTTCAGTGTGATTTTCAGAAAATGAGGCTTGAAAATAGCCTGGTTCAGTGGTCTGCTTCTCTACTCAAGGGTTAAAGATATTAACACTCCTTGATTGCTTCATCATCTTAAAGATCCTCTTTTAAAATTTTAATTAAAATTTAAAAAGCCTGATGAAGCAATACATGCCTAAACTAGATTAAGCTGAGGATTCAGACTTCCTAAAGCCTATCCTCCTGTTTCTTCTAGAGCCCCAGTCTCATTCCTGAACTTCATTTGAAGGTTTTTTGAAGTTCTGCTTTGGAGAACAAGTTGTAACGTGATTTTAAAGAGTCTGGGCAGGAGTGACGTATTTCTACGTGCTCAAATGACTTTTTGTCATCTTCTGGATTGCAATACGGTCTCTTAACCACATGAACACCAGAGATCATTATAGTAAATCTCTGACTAAGACTGGGAAATGCCTCCTCGTGATGTGTATGAGACTTAAACTTCTCTAAGGCTCATTCGTGAATGACAATGATACTCTTCTCCCCAGTTGCCTAGCAATCCCACAACATTGCAACGCCAATATACCTACAAAGGCATCTTAAATATCCATTCCCCTTATTGTGTCTGGAGATCACGTGACTTTGGAGGTGGAAAAGGTCAGTTTGAAACAGGGGCCAAAGTTAGTGATTAGAATCAAGCTGTAGGTTGCCTTCTGGCCATACGTCTGATCAGATCAAGTTTGAGAATAATGCTCGTTCTGTAGAAAAGACAGAGCAAACTGATAACACACAGCCATGCCTTTCCACATAAACAACAGCTGTGCACTACAGATTGGCTTTATGAAAATAGCTCCCTTTTTTGGCATTTTAAAATGTCAATCTGATCGCTTGAATTGCAGTTTCCTCCCAGAAACCCTGATGCTGTTGAGCACTGCTTTTAACAACACAGATGCCACTAATCTAACTTGCATGGAATGGAAAGGTTTATTTGTTGGAAATGTCAACAATTGTCTACATGTCATTGAAATAAACAACTGACCATTAGTGTTCCCCATAAATCCTCTATGATTGTCAAAATTGCTTTAAAGGTAAAATTAGAAATCAATGGCTTCTCGAGTCAGATTGACTGCTGGAAAACTCAAGATTTTGATACACAAGGTTCTGAGTTGGGTGGGCCATAACCATTAAACATGGCGCAAGTGGGAATCATTGCATTAGTTTCCCCACAACATCTACGCAACTTTCTTGCATTACAGTCATGTGCATTTATGCAAGTCAATAATCATTGACCCCCCAACACACACCGAACTCACACACTTAACATAATATAACATACAAATATACAACATTAATTAATTTTAAGCCACACAAAGTCAACATGTTGGTATTTCTTGCTAGGAATCCTCCATAGAATAAAATAAAAGTTTATTGATCTTTGAAAAGGTGTACCTGCGTTATTAAAAACTGGTCTTAGAACGACAATATTATCGTTTATCGCGATAATTTCTTGGACAATTTATCATCCAGCTAAATTTGTTGTCGTGACAAGCCTAGTAATAACAAGTGAACTGTTTTGTTTGTTTATAAACCAGATGTAGTGTTGAGGAGGGGTGAGAAGTGTGTGAGTTCGGTTTGTGTTGGAGTTGGGGGTGTGTGTCAGAGAGCAGAATTCAGTAAGGAGACAGCTGTAGGGAAAAATCTGTTCCTGAATCTGCTGGTCCTTGTCCGGAAGCTCCTGAAGCGCCTCCCAGAGGGCAGGAGGTCAAACAGTCTATTGTCAGGGTGAGAGGAGTCCTTTAGAATGCTGTGAGCGGAACATAGAAAGCATTTCCTCTGGATGTCCTCAATAGCAGGAAGTGGTGTCCCTGTGATGCCTTGGGTGGTTTTCAGCACCCTCTGCAGTGCCTTGCGCTCAGCAACTGAGCAGTTCCCATACCAACGATAATCATTAACAGTCTAAAGAGTTTATAGCTACACAATATATATTAAAGAATGACAGACCAATTGATATGTTAAAAGTGATTTATTCATGAACAAGGTAATATTAATAATAATTTAATATTAATAATAATTTATATTAATAATAACTGCAACTGTCTTCTTCTTCGATGGTAGCGTAAGCTACTGTATTCTGCCACCTGCTTTACTGGAGATCTAGCAATCTAAGTGCTAGCCACTTCACAGACACAGATAGTTGCATGTTCTGAGTTAACACAGAGTGTAAAAATACAGGATATTTTACAGGAAAATACTAAAACGGGAAGACAGCGGGAAAAGAGCTAAAATACGTGAGAAACCTGGAAAAAACGGGAGGGTTGACAGCTATGTCACCAGGATGGCTGAAAACAGCTGGTTTTTCTTCAGTGTCCTGAGGAAGAAGAGGTGCTGGTGAGCCTTCTTGACCAGGCTGGAGGGGTTTGTGGTCCAGGACAGGTCCTCTTAGATGGTGGTTCCCAGGAACTTGAAGCTGGAGACATGTTCAACAAGCATCCCGTTAATGTTGATGGGGTCATGCGTGCTTCCTTCCTTCTTCCTGAACCCACAATGAGCTCCTTTTTTTTCTGGTGTTAAGAAGCAGGTTGTTGTCAGCGCACCATGCGGTGGGTGTGTTCCTCCTCCCTGTAGGCAGTCTCATCGTTGTCTCTGATGAGGCCAATCACTGTGGTGTCATGTGCAACCTCAATGATGGAGTTGGATCCATGCACAGGCTTGCAGTCGTGGGTGTAGAGGGAGTAGAGGAATGGGCTAAGTACACGGCCCTGTGGTACCCCGGTGTTGAGTGTGATGGTGGTGGAGCAGGTGTGGCCTGACTTAACATGCTGAGGTCTGTTGTTCAGAAAGTTCATAATCCAGTTGCAGAGGGAGTTGTTAATGTCCAGGTCTCCAAGTTGTGTGGTTAGCTTGGAGGGAATGACAGTGTTAAATGCTGAACTGAAGTCAACAAACAACATCTGTGTTATCATTGTCCAAGTGTGTACCGAGTGCAGCACTGCGCATACTGCATCCTCTGAAAGTGAAAGTCTTAACGTTTGCCAAGTATGGTAACCCATACTCGGAAGTGGTGCTCTGCATTTAACCCATCCAAGTACACACACAGCAGTGAGAAGTGAACACACACCCAGAGCAGTGGGCAGCTATATATCCAGTGCCCGGGGAGCAACTGGGGGTTAAGTGCCTTGCTCAAGGGCACTTCAGACATGAGTATTCAGGGTGGAAGAGAGCGCTGTTCATCTACTCCCTCCTACCTACACGCCAGTACTGATATTCAATCTGGCGACCTTCTGGTAACAAGTCCAGCTCTTTAACCATTAGGTCACAGCTGCCTCACCCACAGTTGCCCCACTTCCTCATTGCTCCTATTGCTATGCAAAGTCCCCACTCCAAGGGGATAGGGATGATCACTTCCCCGGGAACCGTTCGGTACCGAAACTAATACTGGCACAAGTCTAATGTGGGCTTAAAGCATTTAGCTTGTAGCAGTACTTGGCATTTTTGATGCCCCTCCTCAGGTTAGCCCAGCATCATGTGATCTGAGTAGTGTTGCGGGCTTTCAGCAGGAGTCGCACCTCCTTGTTCATCCGTGGCTTATGATTAGGATACGTTGTGATCTGTTTTTCTGTTGTGACACTGTCAATGGTGGTGTTGATGTAATCCGCTTCATGCTTCAACTAAAATACATGAGACTCTTTTTATGTCTTCTTGCCCTAGCTCTTCTCCTTCCATGTTGTCATCCATCCATCCATGTCTCTTCCTCCCTCTCCTCCTCATCTTCCTCCTCCTTCTCCTCTATCTCCCCGTTCTCCCTCACCAGCTCCTACACTTCCTCTTCCTTCATTTCTTTCTCCACTCCAAAAGTACACATTTGCACATTACTGTATGTGGGTTATTGATTGAAAAAGACTGGATATGATTCACAGCTACACTTTTATTAGTGGTCTGATGAAACAATTAAGAAACAATAAAATAAAAAACACATTGTCATTGTGAAATAGAAGAGAAAAAGAAACATGGGCACCAAAGCGAAAGTAAAAATGAGAATGTCCATTGTTAGAATTTGTAACTCTTGTTTTGTTCTCGGCCTATATATACTTTCCAATTGAAGGTTTATGAGATGTACCTTTGAGCTATTTCAGAAAACTGGTTTGCCACTGGTTGATCTATATTCACTTCATTATTGAAAGTCAAGATTCACTTGAACAATTCATGGCAAATTTATAAAAAGTCTAATAGAAATGTGTAGAAAATATGCTTGACAGTTTATGACAAGTAGATCAACCATTTTGCATTGACTGTAATGACTCATACGATGAACTAATGACCCAAGGTTTTGAGGATTAAGCCTATCGCCATCTTTATTTATATGGCGCTTTCTTCTTATTGGCTATGATTTTTTAAAACATCCTATTAGTACAGCTTAAAATAAAAGTGTTTAAAAACAACACCATTTTAGATATAAAAATAGATAGATAGATAGATAAAAAAGCTCTCTCAGCATAGTATGTTGTGTAATATGCTACACATTTAAGGTTAAGGAAGTGCATATTCTGAGAATAACTGAGGATAAGTGAGAATTACTGAGGATGAGAACCATGACTAGTTTCCTGTTTCAAAACACAGGAAGTGGTGTAGAGTCTGTCTGCTGGTAACTGTAAACATTAAGACTAAAAATACTGAAAAGAGGGTCAAATGGGAAGTGGCTGGTATCATGGGAAATCAAGTTTTTTTTTTTTTTTTTATCAGGAAGGCATTTTCAAACTTTTAAGTATGCTTACTTTTAAATGGAGTAAATATGTTATGCATAAATTGTGGCTATTTGTATTACTGTTTAATGATTTATTTTGTTGAAAGAGAACTGCTTAACTTTGAGTTCCCACATGAATAGGTTATTAGTATGTGTCAGGATAGCAGGGGTGTGAAGAGCATCAGTGAGAGATGCTGGACACTGTTTGGAAAGCTCAGGTCATTAGGGAGCTGTTTGTGGATGGCTAAGAGCGTCTGCTTCACTGAGGATTGCTCTAAATGGATGGCACCTCAATAAAAGAAACCTTCAATAGTGCACACTAGTGTAGTGTAGTGTCTCAAGGGCCTTTAGGATGGCAACAAAAATGAAGCTATCTCAGCCAAAGGGCCAATAACAGGAAAGACTCTTTCTAATTAATTTCTAAGTATCCGTATATAAGCAAACTCCTTAAATCAATCCAACAAAAAGGAAAAACATAAATAAATAAATTGAATTGTTTAGACCAGCATGCTTCGGGAATGGGCCTTGAATAGAAGAATTTCATAACATTTACTTCAGCCACTACAGCATGCACTTCCTCGGCTCAAACTGCTTCCCTAAATAAACACTGCAGCTTTGCCAAATTCACACTTGGCCCAAGTATTGAAAGTGAGGCCTTGCGCACATGACTGAAGAATTCACAAACACATGCCAAATATTCAGCTCAGTTAGACAAATACGCCACAGCTTCTAAATGTTCCTGATAGCTCAGCTTTCTAGCTTTGAAAATGGAAATTCACTGTATTATTCCAAAGTTTTTCAAAATTACTAATTTTTGACGCATTATATACTGTTATCATGTAAAATAGAAAGAAACTTATTACATTTATTTCTGGACATACCCACAAATGATGTAAATAAATACACAATTTTAATGTCTTCACAGGTGATTCAAGGAAATTTGACCCCACATTTAAAGGCCCAATTTATAACAGGTGAGACGACCTTGATAAGCCAAATCTAATGTTTAGAAACTATGTACACATCTGCATTTGAGATCACTGTTATTTTAATGTCATTTATTGTACTATTATAGTTGACATATACAGTAATTTCACTTTAATGTGAAAGTTTTAGTATTTTTGCCATTTATTATTATATTGTCTTGTTTTTTTTTTTTGCTATTTTATAAGGTATTTTATGTCTGTCTATGTAGTATTTTTTTATGTTATTAAATGTATTTATAAAATCTTGTTAAAATTAGTAAATTGTTTATTCAGTATTCAAGCTTGACTTATTTTAGTAGCTCAACTTAAACTAAAGGAAAAAGAGAAGTATTGAAGTAGCTGAAATAAAATGTTAAATTAAAAATTAAAAATAAATGAATGTTAAAATAAAATCAATTTAATACATATATTAGGCTCTTTTTTTAATTGCATGTTAAATAGATTTTATTTCTAGTAATTACTTTTTTATGGTTTTAAAAAAAGTTTTAATTAACGATAAGAACCCTGTCTGAGACATGCAATTGCAG
Organism: Carassius auratus; assembly: GCF_003368295.1. Lineage (NCBI taxonomy): Eukaryota > Metazoa > Chordata > Actinopteri > Cypriniformes > Cyprinidae > Carassius > Carassius auratus. Next base: position 5,208,627 of record NC_039248.1, on the reverse strand, counting down.
TAAATTAAACTTTAATTTTAACATCCGTCTTATAAACATCTATGTCAAGATTTGTGTTGCAGCACTGAGTCTGTGTGCTTTTCTTGGTGAACAGGGGCTGCACAGACGTTCTCTGTTGTATCCTGTTCATCTTGGCCTTGCTGGGCTACTTTGCAGTTGGGATTCTGGGTAAATTTCATTCTGTTCATTTTCTAATTTTTATGCACAGTGCCACTATATGTATATGGGCAGAAAGCATTAAACCGTGTCCATTTCAGAGGACAAGTTATTGTCTTTCCACACTGAGAATGCTGTATCTTTTGTTCCAGCATGGTCTCAGGGTGACCCTCGGAAAGTGATTTACCCGACAGACAGTAAGGGTCAGTTCTGTGGACAGGTCGGCACCCCACTTGAGTGAGTAAAGCTGTTTCTTTGAAAACCGTGTTTCACTTTGCCGTCACAATAGACTTTACATGTAATTATGTGGTTAAATTGTGAAATAGGATCTTACTCCGATGTATCTCAGACATGACTGTTCATTTTTTCCTGTCTGAATATTCAGAAATAAGCCCCTGCTGTTCTACTTCAACATCATGAAGTGTGCCAGTCCTCTGGTCCTGCTGGAGTTACAGTGTCCCACCACGCAGGTTTGGCACAGCCTCAGTTCTATATAGTGTTTGTCACACACATTTTCAATACAGAATGTTACAGTTGTTTTTATGTTTATTGCGCAGATCTGTGTGGAGAGATGTCCAGATAAATTCATGACTTTAGTGAAAGCATTACAAAATAAAGATGACAGGGAATACTACAAGCAATTCTGCAAGGAGGGAGTTGACATGAACAAGGTGAGAATACATTTTTAACATATCATGATAAAAATGATTACAGTAGATAGCATTTTGATCATAGTGCCCATCCCTAGTATTTATCGCAAAGTGGTTTAAAGTTTCGGATAGCAAACATAAAAAGAACCATTTGTACTGCAGCTGAGAAAACATGCTTCACAGGGAAATTTGTTTCTGTTTCCAGAAAGCTCCTGAAATCCTGAAGAATGGCTTGTGCCCTTCAATACTCACACCCAGCAAGAATTGTAAGCCTTTAAATCTTACAAAACTTGATTGTTTCATCACATAAATTACTGTTCGGTTGCATTAAAATGCTGAAATTCCCTCTGTTACAGTCACACGCAGATGCTTGCCCGCTCTCGAGAGCTTGAAAGGTGGTGTAATTGTGGTTGGCAACAAAACTACGTTCGAAGATGATAAAGGACAAAATATAAATGCAACAGATCTCCTTGAAGCCTCAAAGTTAGTAATATTATTATTATTTGTATTTAATCAGTGTTTTTTTTCAGTGTAATTAATATACAATTATATATATATATATATATATATATATATATATATATATATATATATATATATATATATATATATATATATATATATATATATATTTATTTATTTATATATATATATATATATATAATTCAGTTTAATTTTAGTTAAGGTTTTAGTCATTTACATTTTTATATATGTCTGTATACTTTTAATAATTTGTATGAATTTAAACTAGCTCAGCTTGGCAACTAGCTGAAAACATTTAGATTATATTATGTGGTTACATTGAAATATAACCGTTATTTTTTGCAGGAAGTCTAATGTTGTGGTTGAGGCCCGGGCGGTAGCCATGAGGATCTTCGAGGACTACACTCGGTCCTGGCACTGGATACTCCTGTAAGCATGTGATATTCTAGGCTCATTTGAGTTCCTCTCCATTCAGTGTTTGGTTATGGCTGTCTGATTTGGTGAGTTCTAGTGTTTACTACTGTAGATGAATTACACTCGCATTGATCAAATCTCTATTTGCGTTCTTTTTCAGCGGCTTGGTGATCGCCATGCTGGTCAGTCTGATCTTTATTCTCCTCTTGCGCTGTCTGGCTGGAGTCATGATCTGGGTTATGATCTTCATGGTCGTCATTGTTATTGGATACGGTAATGTTTCTTGTCTTGTCTACAGCTCTCAAATAACATTATGTTTCGCACATTTATCCTAATTACACAGAAATTCAAGCCTGGGCCTGGACGTTCTATTCATTGTAAATCTCATCATCGTCATCACTGATTTCCATTTTCATCTACTGTATTTTAGTAATGTCATAATTTACTATATTAAAGAAAAATAGTGCAATATCACAAAGAATTTGTATATATTTCATCTCTGTTTATCTCCTCTCCTCATTCTCTTCAGGTATTTTCCATTGCTACATGCAGTACGCCAGTCTGAAAGGACAGGCCGGTTCTGACGTCACTATCAAGGATCTAGGTCTACTGACAGACTTTTCTGTGTACTTACAGATTCAGCAGACCTGGCTTGCCTTCAGTGAGTTTTTATATCAGTTATCTCAATTATTTGAAATACAATAATTAATGCACCACCATTCAAAAGTTTAAGATAAGTCTTTGATCAAAACTACATTAAGAACAGTGATATTCTGAAATCTAAGTTCAATTTAAAATAATTGTTTACTATTTTAATACGTATTAAATATCATTTGTTTTTCAGCATCATTACTTCAGTGTAACACGATCCTTTAGAAATCTATTTTTTTCCCCACTTTTTTGATTAATTTATGCATCCTTGGAAAAATGTTGATTTCTTAACATTTGCAATAAACAATACTTACTGGCCCCAAACTTTTGAATGGTAGTGTATACATACATATTCATTAATTAAATGAACACGTTACCTGTTTTCTTTGTCACCTTCAATTTTCATGACATTTTTCTGTGTCCTGTCCTCTTTTGTCGCCACACAGTGATTTTCCTGTGTATTGTGGAAGTGGTCATCATCCTTCTCCTCATCTTCCTCAGGAAGAGGCTCTTCATTGCTATTGCTCTCATCAAAGAGGCCAGCAAGTCAGTCTACTTTCTTCCTGTAGCGCAAACTGTGTTTTTAGACTTGTTGCTGGTGTTGTTTAGTCTCGTATTCCATATTACTGCTTTCTTTAGGTACCCTAATAGCATTAGCAGTTAAACAGCAGCGCTATCCTCAGTGTGATCGATTCAATGTGGCTTAAAATCATGAAATAATAATTAGTTAACTGGAGTGTTAGACAGGAAGTCCTAATAACCACATCTATTTTTCAGGGCCATCGGTCATGTGATGTCTTCGCTGTTCTACCCCCTGCTGACCTTTGCCCTACTGTCTTTAGTCATCGCATACTGGGCCATCACCGCCGTGTATCCTACAGAAAATAATGCAATCACATCATAAAAAATAGACATGGGCATTACTTATTTCAGTTGTTCGCTGTTGGTAATTTGCTGTTAAACACTGTAGTTTGACTTGTGAAATGCAAATGAAATCCTTAACTATTGATTAGGTTTTTGTCAACCTCCAATGAGGCGGTATACAAGGTTTACAATACATCCACATGCATGTATTCCAGAGACACCTGCAACCCTAAGGTCAGTGTCTTTTTATGCTAATTTTGCATAAAATCTTTCTTGATAAACATCATGTTGGCTATTTATTGGCAGTTTTATTGAATTATGTTGAACAGTAGTGTATGTCTTGTTATACTGTAGCATATATTTTAGAACAATGCCTGATAAATGCATATATTTCATAAAGTTGCATTGATTCTATTCTCTTCACAGACTTTCAACAGCTCAAATGTCACCACTGAATGTCCTGATGCTGAGTGTCTGTTTGCGTTTTATGGAGGAGAGACGTTATACCACAAGTACCTGATTCTGTTCCAGTTCTATAATTTATTCCTCTTCTTCTGGTGTGCCAACTTCGTGACAGCATTGGGCCAGGTCACACTGGCAGGAGCTTTCGCCTCCTACTACTGGGCATTCAAAAAGCCTGACGACATCCCAGCTTTCCCTGTCTTCAACTCTTTGGGACGGGCTCTCAGGTGCGTGAAAGAAACCGTTGCCAGTTTTTTTGCCAGTTTCTATCTTTTTTGTATGCTCTATATCACACACTTATTTTTCAGGTATCACACTGGCTCACTGGCATTTGGTTCCCTCATTCTTGCCATCGTTCAGATCATCAGGGTCATACTGGAGTATCTGGATCAGAAGCTGAAAGGTCTCACTACTCCAGTGTTTTCCTTCTTCTTCAGTAGATGTGCTTTTAGACCCCTTTAACTTTTAGCTCAATGTTTGCATTTTGAGCAAACATTGGTCTTTCTTACCCTTATGTTGACTACAACCAGTATGATTTCTTCTGTGGTGCATAAAGAAGATGTTAAAGAATAAAAGCATATAGGGACAGGAGTTTTCAAGCTCAGAAAAGCATAATAAAACAAGGCAAAAAAAATGTGGGTTAATGAGGTTGGGCGTGAGTTTTTTTCTTTTTGGTGTTTGCCAGCCACTAGTCAATTTACGGTTTAAAGTCTACAATACATTAAAGAAATAACTGTGGGAAGTATTTTTGGAATATTTCATCCATTGCTTTCTTTCTGTTATGTGCGTTTAAATCTTGATTCACTTCCTCCAGGTGCCCAAAATAAATTTGCAAAATTCCTGCTCATCTGCTTAAAGTGCTGCTTCTGGTGTCTGGAGAAATTCATCAAGTTTCTGAACAGAAACGCCTATATTATGGTACATCTTCATTTCCCTTCTGCACATTTTTTGAACCTTTTGTGGATTGTTTCTGGCATCAGTAGTTTACATTTTATGGTTTTAAGCACTCAAAAACATATTTGCTGAAACCAATTTGGCATATTGTTTTTTCAGGTGGCGATATATGGTAAAAATTTCTGTGCGTCTGCCAAGGATGCATTCTTTCTTCTGATGAGGAACATTGTCCGGTGAGTGTTAAATTAAACGGAATATTTAAGAAAGTGTTTTGTTTGTAAAAATGCAATAAACAGTCAAAATGATCTTGTTTTTCTAGTGTGGCCGTTCTTGACAAAGTGACAGACTTCCTCTTATTTTTGGGCAAACTCCTCATCGTTGGAATCGTGGGTGAGTGGTTTGGTCAGACATCATGTGAATCCAGAGGTTTTTTGAGTGGAACTGACTTCTCACATTCCAGTACACTAATGTAAAACAGCACACACTAACTGTTTCGTCTTTCCCTTTTCAGGAATTTGTTCTTTCTTCTTTTTCACGGGCAAGATTAAAATGGTGGAGGTCGCTGCTCCATCCCTTAATTATTACTGGGTGCCTATCCTGGTGAGCGATTTTGATTTACATCAATCCAGCAATACCAGATTTTCCATTTGCAAGATCAAAATTTCCATTTTGCAGGTTGTAATAACTTCTTCTCCCTTCATTTACAGACTGTGGTGACTGGCGCCTATCTGATTGCTCATGGCTTTTTTAGTGTATACGCCATGTGTGTGGACACACTCTTCCTCTGTTTCTGTAAGTGTGAAGCAGCTATATTTATTTCACGAGAAAATACGTAATGAAAAAAACATAAGTTGTCAATTTGTTGGCCGAGTAACAAAACAAGAGTTCTGATTATAGGAGCTGTTGTGTTCGATTTTTAATGGGTGTTCACAGATGTTTAACTTTACCAGCTAAGCACATACGCAGCACTCAAACAGCATTCTTTCCTTTCCCTCAAATGTTGTTCTTTTCTGTAATGCAGCAGATAGAAACAGTGACCACTGGATTTCCACATTTATTTTCTCTATATTCTCAAAAATAAGAACTAAGTTTTTAGACAAATCTAAAGGTGATTTTCTAAGTATTGAGATTTTTTTGGACCCTGAGATTCCAAATAATCAAATAGCTGTATCTCGTCAAAATATTGTCCTATCCTAGCAAACCATATATCAATGGAAAACTTATGTATTCAATCTCAAATAAAAAAAATGGCCTCTTATGACTGGTTTATTGGTCCAGGTCATATTTATGTCATTTACCAGATCATATATCATACAAATAAGTTATATTTCATACCATCTTACAACCATATACCATGCATAAGTTTTTTGAGAGTGTAGAGAAAACCGATTTTGTTGTCCACACTGATTCATAGGAGTGGGCAATCACTGCTCATTCCCATTTCCATGGTGACAGGAGCTTTTTTTCAGGACATAGGTTATGTAATTCTCAATTGGCTATTATAACCTTTTTTGTAATCACATCTATGGCTTCTACAGATGCACATATCATTGTTTCCTCAGAACTTATGGTTTGTCTAAGACATTTCTGTATGGAGAAAATGACTGGGATTTTACTTGTGGGACTCACTGTTGATATATCTGCATATCACAAATGCTTCCGGGGCTTCTGGCTTGCTTCATGTCTAACCATTTCCTTCTATCTCTCTCTTTTTTCTCTCTTCAACATGATTTTGTCCAATCATGTCCTTGTGCTCCTTTCTGCTACGTGCTTTGTCAAAACACTAACATTTCAAAATAACCATCAAACGCAAACAAAAAACTCAAGGTGAAGATCTGGAGAGAAATGACGGTTCCTCCGACAAACCGTTTTTCATGTCCCCCGAGCTGCACCAGATTTTGTCAATTGAAAAAAGCGCAGAGGAGACGGACCATGCCGATGTACCCGTCATACAGGTACAAGCCGAGGAGGAAGTCCCACTGCAGGAGAATGGAGAGGTGCAGCTTAAAGAGCAGGGCGTCCTAAAGCAGGAGCAGGAAGAAGAGACGCCTCTAAACCAGGAAACGCACCTTGAAGAACCGCCCCAAGAAACACAGCCTCCAGAGGAACCCGCAGCCCACGAGGAGGTTACAACCCAAGAGCCTGAAGCGCCACAAGTGACCCCGCAACAAAACGGACCCCAAGAGTTGGACGCTGAGGACAAGGAGGAACAGGTGGCCCAACCTCAAGCAGAACCACCACAGGCCGAGAACCAACAAGAACAGGAACCAGAGGAACCGAAGCCTCAAGAAAACGGACCTCAAGAGAGCGAGGCCCTGCTCACCCCTCAGGATTGAAGGTGGAGTCGAAAAATGTTTCAGGGAAGCCTACTGCTTTGGAAACTGGTGCACTTTGGTGGCTTTGAGAAGCCATTAGTATACATTGGAAAGTCCCTCCTTCATTCCCGTCATAATGTTTACTCAGTCAATCAGTTTTGAGAACTGTCTCATAATCAATAATCACTGGTCATAATTAATGGCATGACACAAAATTGTACTCGAAGTATGAGCTGTTTGTTTGACAGCTGGTTATGTGGACCTAAACCCCATTAGATATGCCTACATAGCACTTGTAGAATGTGACTGTGTTCGTGTTCATGTAGAACGTTTTAATGTAAGGAGGACATATAAAAGTGTAACGTAGGTCCTTGACTTGTGCCTAAATATCGTTACTTCTCAATGTCTTAATCATATTGAAGAATGCAAAAAGATTTTGCAGCATCCCTATGTTTACAGCAACAACAAAAACATCTGTTTACAGTGATCCCAGCCAAGACCAAACAATGTCATTTTGTAAGAATTTGGGCAAATGCATTTGAAAATTGTGTTGATTTTATGCCTAATTTAATAATTTTATGGTATTATGATATACAAACAAAAAAAATTAAAAAGTGACTGAAAGAAAGTCAACTTAAAAACGAAACAATCAAAGAAACACCCTTCCGTTTTGGTCTGCTGTGACTGGTTAGTGTACTGACAGATTGCAATCTTTTCAATGCCTGATATTTGTCACTGTTTGCCACTCTGTTGCCTCTTTTTCTACCTCTGTGCTTCACTTTTCTTAATATTTGCATGTTGGTAATGTGATCTCCCAGTGCTTTAATAAATCAAACTCTCTCTTTGTTGAGATCTCAAGCCTTTTATTGCTTCCAAGGCGCTGCTACTATTGTTGGCATTTATGCTTTTTGGCACGTTTCATGTTAAGTTCATGCTATTTTTTTGTCTCAACCTAAATTATTCCAACAGTGGAGGATCTGGAACGCAATGATGGCACAGTGGACAGACCATACTTCATGCCAGAGACACTGCTGTCCATCCTCAAGAAGTCCAATGAGGGGGCGAAAACAGTGGACTAAGGAAAAGAAGGAAAGATTTATAGAGAAACAAAGCAGTGCAGGGACAGAAAAATATCTACTTGCCAGACTTGCTCTGATTTTATAGCTCAGGCACCAGTGATTAATACCAGTAATTTCAGCCAAAAGTGTTACATATTTGTTACTTTTTTCCACCTTATTTCATGGTTTTGTATTTGTATATATTATGCTTTATTTGACTAGGCACAACTGTCCTAAAATCTTTTTCAGTTTCATTTGAATGTCTATGTTACTGAATTACTTTAACCGCATTATGCCTATTCTTGTGATGACAGTGTTAATTCTTACAATTTTTATATCTGACACTTGAATATAATGAAATTACATTTTGATATGTTTTTGCAGTGTTTTTCAGTGCGTCCATTTGACGCAGCCACTTGTATTGTTTGAGGTGATAAAGGAGAGAACTAATAAATATTAACTAGAATTAAAAGTTAGTGAACTAACTTTGATGTTGGCTTGGCCATCTTGGCCATGGGGCAAAAGAGCCACAGTACTTGTGTGCCCAACATTCTTGAGTTGCCCCACTGCAAAAAATAAAAAATAATAATACCATAAAAAATACACCTGCAACAGACTTTTTCCATGGTCCCTTGCTGTTTTCTTTTTTAATAAAAAGCCTAGGCTATGATAACAGCTACGACAGGGTTGTCTAGCTGAATGCGAAATAAGTCATGCAAAAACCATAATCAATTTTAATAGTACTGACAACATATTTTAAGTTATCACACTACTGAAAAATTAAAGAAGGGACACTATATATAGTATACTTCGGTGAGTCAAGAGCTAAACAAAAAGTCCTGTTTCATTACAAAATACTGTAACTTTTATAAACGTTATACTATCACCACAAAATTTTAATTAATATTTATTAAAAAATAAATATTTCATAAAACTGAAACTTAAATATATTATTTCTATAGGCTATACAAAACAGTTACGAAAAAAGACTAAATAATAAGGCTGAATAAGCTGATCTATAGCATGTTAAATGGTGGTTGCCTGTCTATGAATGGTACACCCCAACCACTAAGCTCACAGAAGTGGTTTGACCCAAGTCCTCAGCAGCCAATGACATTGACCTCTTCAAACTGATTTTTAAGGTGTACTTCAGTGTATTTCACGTGAAATACATGTTAAATACCTGCTGATTTTTCACTTGTAAACAACACTATTTAACACGTTAAATAATATTGGATATAACATTGGAGTAATATAGTATTTTAAGTAGCTCTTAAAATTTTTTTATAAATGACTTTACCATGTTGTGCAGCGCCGATAAATAAATAATATTAAATACGTGTTGTCTACGCATGAAATACACGTATTTAACGTGTTGTTGACGCGTTAAAATTCACGTGTATTTGACCCTCTTGGCCTTCCATACACATTAGATATAATGAAAGGAGACGTGAAAAAAGGACATCGCTTTGTTTTGATATGGATTACTTTATCACAGAATATTTGTTCGGGAGCACTTGTTTAGTTTAAAAGTAGACATGTCAAGCTTTCTATAGATATATCTCTCATGTCTCTTCGTTGAGTATTCATGGAGTTACAGTTCATTTTAATGACGTGTTTGTAAATGAAGATCAGCGCAGACCAAGGCTGCAGACAGCACACCTTGTTTGTTATCTTTATTTTATAAGTGCCCAAAGTTTTGTTGTTATTATGTTTGTATCCAAAAAAAGTAGACCCTTCACAGAGACACGTTAAAATTCACGTGTATTTGACCCTCTTGGCCTTCCACACATTAGACGTGAAAAAAGCACATTGCGTTGTTTTGATATGGATTACTTTATCACAGAATATTTGTTCGGCAGCACTTGTTTGGTTTAAAAGTAGACATGTCAAGCTTTCTATAGATATATCTCTCATGTCTCTTCGTTGAGTATTCATGGAGTTACAGTTACTTTTTTCCCCTCGATGTCAAATGATATTTCGTTTTGCACGGCTCAACAAACACCTGGATTTTGCTCTTGTTTTGTTCTAATGAGTGGATTGTGTGCATTAATATCTTAAGAAGCTCTTAAAAATAAATATAAATGACTTTATCATGTTGTGACGATGGATAGCAATTGATGTGACGTTCAGAACTTCAGCCTGACAGATAAAATCTCACAAGCACATATAAACACTCATTTTCATGTGTATAATATATTCTTCTAATTGTTTTGTGCCGTTTCGCTGCAGTGTTTTAATGTGACAGGCTGTAAATTCTCTTCAAGTGTTCAGAGAAATACATGGCGAGCTCGCGGGCAGTTGCGCTGCCGCGAATATATCATGTTATTACTTTAAACAGTTCAGAAACATCTGATTTCAGCTATTGGTGTGTTCTAACGTGTGGATTGCGTGCAATCGTCGATATAATTTAATTATAAAAGGTCTTAAATTAGAATAAATTCGCTCGTTGTGAGCTCCGTGGAGACAGCCTGAGCTGAGCAGCCGTGATTCTTCTCTCGTCTTTCTGACTTCTCTCTGCCCAGACATCAAGTATTCATAAGCTGTATCACGCTGTCAAATTATATTTCATTTTGCCCACATAAACAGTTAAAAAACACCTGAATTCTGCTATTGTTGTGTTCTAATGGGTGGATTAGTGCAATTCGCTGTGATATTATTTTTGGAAGCGCTTAAAAAATGCTGATGACGCGCTCATTTCTCTCTCGTCTTTCTCGCTGTTCTTTGGCCAGAGACATAATTTATAAATGAGATCTGACCCGGTAATAATAACATATGTTGGTTTAGCTTGTCAGTGTGAATGAAATGTGTAGCCTATTTATTTGTCCGATCTCGCCCCGAAACGAGGCTGTCATGTGGACTTCAAGTGTTCAGAGAAATACATCGAGCTCGCGGACATTTGGCTGCCGCGAATATATCATGTTATTACTTTAAACAGTTCAGAAACATCTGAATTTAGCTCTTGGTGTGTTCTAACGTGTGGATTGCGTGCAATCGCCGTTTTAAAAGGTCTTAAATAAGAATGAATTCGCTCGTTGTGAGCTCCGTGGAGACAGACTGAGATGAGCAGCAGTGATTCTTCTCTCGTCTTTCTGACTGCTCTCTGCCCAGAAATAAATTATTAATGAGCCCTGACCCCTGTAATAATCAGATATGTTGGTTTAGCTTGTCAGTTTGAGGGAAATTGTATTATTTACTTGGTATTTTTAACCGGTTTAAAAGTGAAACAAAACCCGACTCCTCCCTTTAATCTCGGTTATTGCAACTAGGGGCGCAATTTTTCTCAGACAATGTAAGTCTATGGGTAATGTATTTTGACATTTAAAAATTAATAAAAAAAAAACTTTAAGTCTGATCAGTCTGAAAAGATATAGCAACCATCACCGCTCTATCCCGCAGGTGTCTGCCGAGTTTGGGGCTTGTGGCTTTAAAGCCCTAGGAGGAGTAGCGTTTAGAATTTCTGTCAGAAAAATAATAATAAGAAAAAGAGGAAAAAGAAGAAGTTTAAATAGCATAACAGTATGTTGGCTTGTTGCCAAGCCAACATAATTAGGTCAAGAACGTAATGTCGAATTCTTTTTCGGGGCGTACGCAACTTAATATTAATTAGACAATGAACCTTATTTCAGTTACTAGGCAACCAGTTGAAAACAAACGAGGCTCCTGTTCCCTTATCGAGTCGGTCTCTCGACATTACGTATGGGGGAAATCCATTTCCTCGAAATTATGAAGTCTGATTGAATAACTCTTTTGCTTGCAAATAGCTAATGGCGCCCTCGCCCTCACCTGATTGGCTGACAGCCATCAATATAGGTGACAGCGGGCGGCAAAAACCTCAGAAGCTTTTTTCTTCACTTGAGTCTGGTTTCGCCGTGGATTCACGCATACAGAGCGGAAAATTGTGGAAAATTATCCCCTCTCGCGTTCCGGTGATTTTAACTATTAAAATGTCTCTTTGCCGCATGTGTGGTGGGCCAATTGATTTCCCGGACGCACACGAGCAGTGTGTGCTGTGCCTGGGTCGGGCTCACACAGAGGCGGCATTCGAAGGATCGGGATGTCGTGCCTGTGAGGAGCTTCCCATCAAGATCCTTCGTGCAAGGCTGGCCGTTACCCGTAACGGTGGCCCTGTATCTCCTGCCTCTCCCCCGTCCGCCGCCATCGAGCCGCGAACCGGGAGACTGCAGAGAGCTCCGTCGACAGATTCTGTCGAGGTACTGGCGTCGGCCCAACGCCCACGCCACCCTCATGTGGAAGATCCCCTCTCATAATCTGAGGCCAGTTACCGCCCTCCACTAGAAGCGCGGGAAACGGTCTCGTTTGGATATGACGAGGACGACGCCATGTCTACTAATGCCTCAGACCCGGGAGCGTGGTTCGAGGCCCCGTCTGAAGTTGCCCCCGCCTCGCTGGATGCCGAGCTTATGACGATCCTCACGGAGGCGGTGGTAGATTTGGAATTGGAGTGGACAGCCCCCAAGGAGCTGCTGTCTAAGAGATGGATGGACGGTTCCTTCCTCGGCGCCGGCCGCCAGGCTGAAGCCCCGCAGAGACCCGTGCCCTTTTTCTCTGAGGTCCACGAGGAACTCACCCGGTCATGGCGCTCCCCTTATACAGCCCGAGCCCATGCACAGGGGACGCAGCTGCTGACGACGGTGGAAGGGGCGGAGAAATTAGGGTACGTGCGATCGCCTCCCGTCGAGGATGCTATCGCAGCCAACCTGGCGTCTTCTCCCGGCTGGAAAACCGCCTCTTTGCCTTCTAAGCCATGTCGAGCTACTGCTCACATCGCCGAGAAGGCGTACATATCGGCTGGACATGCAGCATCTGCCCTCCACACGATGGCAATCCTGCAGGTCTTCCAAACTCGGCTCCTGGGGTCCCTGGATGAGGGAAGCCCGGACCCAGAGTCGGTCAGGAAGCTGCGCACGGCGGCGGATCTCACTCTCGCGGCATCGAAAAAGGTAGCGCAGGGAATCGGTCGCAATATGAGCAGCCTTGTGGTCCTGCATCGCCATCTGTGGCTGACGCTGTCCGGCATGCGTGATGCCGAAAAGAGGCAGTTCCTGGATGCACCGATGAGCCCCACCGGCCTTTTCAGTGTCGCGGTGGAATCTCTTTCGGAGAAATACGCCGAGACCGTCAAGCAGTCTAAGATGATGCCTCATCTTTTGGCCGAAACGGTCTCAAGCCCCCCCTGCAGCGAGTTCCAGGTCTTCTTCAGCACAGTGCCAGGCGGGAAATACCAGGCGCGCCTTCCCGAGCGCGACAGAGCATCGTGAGCCTGAGCCACCATACAGCCAGTGGCAGCCCAGGAAGCCCCGTTTTGGTCCTAAACCGGCCTCTAGCAGCCAAGGGTGCCCGGCGGGCAAGAAGGAGCAGTGTTCCTGATGCTCGTGCCAGGGGGAAGAGAGCACAGGACGTTTTTGTCAGACCCGCGGCGAAGAGGCTGTGTTCCCGCCCAGAGTTCGTCAATGATGTAAATGTTGTGAGAATGAAACCGCTGTGTTCTGTTTCAATAAACATGCATCCCCTAAAGCTCAGTGGAATGCGCATACTGAACTATCTCGACGACTGGTTAGTCATCGCACGGTCGAGAAGCGCTCTCAAGGAACACAAACACAGACTCCTCGCCCATCTGACAGGTTTGGGGCTGTCTGTGAACATTCAGAAGAGCACACTGCAGCCGCGCCAATATATCACATTCCTGGGTATGATACTGGCCTCGCGCACTATGATTGCGAAGCTGTCAGAGCCGAGAATCCAGTCGATTCACAATACACTAACCCTCTTCGTTCAAGGCAGAGCTATCCCCTTAAGAACGTTTCAGAGGTTGCTCGGTCTGATGGTGGCCGCAGCCTCCGTCTGCTGACTGGGCTTGTTACACATGAGACCGCTTCAACACTGGTTACAGAGCCCAGTGAAGCCGCGGGCGTGGAGAGCGGGAACGGAATGCCTTATCATAACGCGTTCATATTCGAGCAGGGTGCTGCTATGGGCAGAGTGGTCAGACGTGTATTGGTCACTACGGATGCTTCACTATCAGGCTGGGGAGCCCTATGCGATGGCAGACCAGCATTCGGTACGTGGACAGGGGACCAGACGCACTGGCATATAAACTGCTTGGAGATGGAAGCGGTTCATCTAGCGCTGCAGAGTTTCCTTCCGTTTGTGAAACACCGTCATGTTCTCATCAGAACGGACAACACGGCGGTGGTGGCGTACATCAATCGCCAGGGAGGTTTGGGTTCGCAATCCCTGCAGGGATTAGCGAGACAGCTGCTGTTATGGACGGACAGGGTACTTCTGTCGATTCTAGCAGTACACGTACCGGGCAGTTTGAATTGCGGCGCGGACATGCTGTCCAGGGACGGCATTGTACACGGAGAATGGAGGCTCCATCCGCAAACGATAAATATGATCTGGAATCTGTTTGGCAAAGCGGAGATCGACCTCTTTGCATCACAAGAGAACGCCCACTGCCCTCTGTACTTCTCGCTGACAGCATCCCCCCTGGGGGAAATGCGCTGTCGAGCCGCTGGCCCAAGGGACGGAAGTATGGCTTTCCCCCAGTCAAGTTAATGCCGCTGGTGCTGCAAAAGATCAGGGAGGAGAAATGTGCGTTGCTCCTGGTAGCACCCAAATGGCCCAACCAGCCGTGGTTCCCGGAACTGATGAACATGTCCCGGCTTCCCCCGTGGCGGATCCCGCCGAGGAGGGACCTCTTATCCCAAGCGAGGGGCACCATATGGCAACCCAACCCAGAGCTTTGGGACCTGCATGTGTGGCAGATCAGGGTGGAGTATATCAGTGAGTGCTGCAGACAATAGCAGAGGCTAGAGCCCCTTCAACGAGGCATTTATACACTCTGAACTGGAGAGTATTTGCTAACTGGTGTGTTGACAAAAATGAGGACCCCAGGAGTTGCGATATCTCCATTATTCTGACCTTCCTACAGGAACGTCTGGATGCTGGCAGTACCCTAACTACAGTGAAAGTCTACGTGGCCGCTATCACCGTTTTTCGTGACTTGCTAGATGGCCATTCAGTGGGGAGGCACCCCCTGATAACGAGCTTTCTTCGGGGAGCTAGGCAGCTTAATCCACCCCGCCTTCGTCAGATGCCGGTCTGGGACCTGTCGTTAGTGCTTAGTGCGCTGTCCGACCGACCTTTTGAACCAGCCGAGTTTAGCGACCTTAAAGTGCTCTCATTTAAGACGACGCTACTGCTCGCGCTAGCTTACGGGAAACGAGTGGGAGACTTGCATGCCCTGTCAGTGAACAGCGCGTGTATGCAGTTTGGACAGGACGATTGTATGGTCAAACTTTTACCCAAACGCTGCTATTCACCAAAAAAAAAATAGTCAAACGGGGTGCACGCCCACTCCACAAGGAGTTTGGCGTCGTCATGGGGTTGTGCGAAAGGCATGTCTATTCAGGACATTTGTTTCACAGCGGGCTGGTCGTCTCGCAACACGTTTTCGAGATTCTATAATTTGGACATTCCCTCGTTCGCATCACATGTGCTGTCAGTGCAGGACGAGGGAGTTGAGCAGTCATTGGACTAGGCTATGGTCACGCCTTGCCTGGTGCGTGCACTAGCCATGGTTTTGACCAGGTCATATAGACAGCGTCAGTTATTTTAGTAATAGCTGCGGTTGAGGTATTCATTCACTATCTAATGTGGTCCCTTTATTATGCCCGCATTATAAGCCGGCAGTGTATTCCCAAGCACCAACATATTGCTGCATTTTCCCCATATCTCACCAGTGTTGCTTATCTGGGTGTACTGGATTACGATGGGGTCAGAGCTGATTTGGCTCTGTGCCAAGAGGTGTTTCAACCAGGTCCGGTACCCGACCTAGAGCTAATGCGCTGTAAGAACTAGTGCTTATGCTCTTCTGTGGCTCAATGCGAGCTAGGCCGGACAGTATTTCCCACACGGCGGGGGTTTTATTGTTCCCCATACGTAATGTCGAGAGACCGACTCGATAAGGGAACGTCTCCGGTTACACACGTAACCTTAGTTCCCTGAGAGGAGGGAACGAGACATTACGTTACCTTCTGTGTGGAAAACCTTCCAGCCTCATAACTCTCGTTCAGTCAAAGATTCTGAGGTTTGATGGCTGTCAGCCAATCAGGTGAGGGCGAGGGCGCCATTGGCTATTTGCAAGCAAAAGAGTTATTCAGACTTCATAATTTCGAGGAAATGGATTTCCACCATATGTAATGTCTCGTTTCCTCCTCTCAGGGAACTAAGGTTTAGTGAGTGACCGGAGACGTTAGCCATGCTATTGTAGGAAAAGAAATCCATATTAACACCAATATAATAATTGTTCATAAAAATGCCCACCACGTCTGTCTCAGAAGACATCGAGCTCCCTACCCATGATGAAATCTCGAAGCTCCAAAGAAAAATTCATCTTCTGAGTAAGTTTTTATTGTGGATTTCACCATTTGAGCTGAAGCAGTTTAGTTGCGGAAGTAACTTTAATGGACTAACGTTAAGTTAATGTTTCCATTGTTTTATTATTATTTTCATAATTTATTATTCGTTCTCGAGGATTCAAGCTGTCAACTTGGAGTAACTGAATAAGTGAAGACTTCAGATGCAAGTGCCGTATGAAATTTTCTTCTAAAATGTAACATTCTTTTTCATTTTTATTAGGCTCCTATGTTTAGGTTCAGTAATTTTACTGTAATGGCAATGTATAGTTCCTTTTCTATGCAATTAAAGTGAAATAACAACATAAATTTAGGAGGCTGGTAGAAAATGCTAATTTTAGAAGAAAATTTCACACGGCACAGAGAGGCTTTTGCACCTGAACTCTTCAAGTGGTTTTGTAACGGTTTAATACATTTGTATACATTTTAAATGAAAAAAAGTGCCCAATAAAATTGTTGGCAGAAATTTTATGTTGCATGACATTACACTCAACTTTACATTTTGCTCGATGAATGGTTGTTTTTAACCCCCATTGTCCACTAGAAGGAGATTACTCAATACCGCACATCGAAAACTCGCAGTCTGCCAAGAACATAGAAACTATCCTGTAGCTGAGACTTGAGAATGCAAAACTGCACAAGAAACAGCTTGAGGTAGTAAAACACATAAGTAATATTAAAATTAAGCCATCATTTAAAGTATAGGTTGAACATATGTATTGATGCATCTATTGGTCATGGTGTCCAGGGATATGAACAAGTTATCAAGGAAGTTTTTCAAAGCCATGGGATGGAGAATTAATCTTTCAGGAACATGCCTGTAAAGGTGAGGTTAAATGGTTTTTCTGGAAGGAATAGTTCACCCAAAAAATTAAAATGTATGCTATCCAAGGTTGTTTCTTCATCACTACAGAAATTTAGCAGTAGATCACTTGTTTACCAATGGATCCTCTGCAGTGAATGGGTGCCGTCAGAATGAGAGTCCAAACAGCTGATTAAAACATCCACAAGTAATCCATTTGATTATGGATTTTGGCCAGACGTGACAGTTAAAATTGAAAAATTGAATTGATACCTTAATGATAAATTTGTTTCTTAAAGTACACAGCTTCTTATTTCATTAGGTGTCAGTTGATGGACTGGAGTCATGTGGATTACTTGTGAATTTGGACTCTCATTCTGATGGCACCCATTCCCTGCAGAGGATCCACTGGTGAGCAAGTGATGTACTGTAATGCTACATTTCTCCAAATCTAGCGAAACAAACTCATCTACAATTGGATTGCCTGAAAGTAAGTAATTTTAAGCACATTTTCATTTTTGGTTTAGACATTTCTTTACAGAAAT